>NC_058132.1:219137468-219172051 GCF_016433145.1 Gracilinanus agilis
AAGTTACAATCAAGGGGCTCCATAATCATCTGGCATTCTTTCTATGTTATACCTGTGGTTGGAAATGTACATGATGGGAACTCCAGGGATCTTCTGGATTCTTTGCTTGAGGTCTCTATCAACTGTAGCCACAATATAACATTTATGCTGAGTGACTCTCTGGACTAAGCAATCATCTGCAGATGTTCCTTTGTGTGAGCATGGCAAACGTTCAAATCAAATCAAATCATTGTCCTTGGCAATACTCAGGGCTACTTGGTATTTTTGTCCCACTTTTTCAATTTTAGCCATTACATAGTCAGTTATGCAAGGAATGCATTTGTCATACAGACAATCCATCATTGACTATACTAAGTCCAGCTTGGCTTTGATGGAGAAGTTGATAAAGTTGGTATCAACTAGGATGTAGTAAGGGGGTCCCAACTGTGTGTTATATTGGAAGAATAAGAAGGATGGGTGCTGGGGGACTTCTCTTTCTTTGAGAGCACTGGGATCTTTCTTCTCTTTCTTTTTTGGTTTCAATCAATCTTTTTCTTTTAATCTTTCATCTCTTAAACTAAGCATTCGCTTCATGGTTGCGTATTTCCTCAGTTTCTTTTGTTTCCCCACGTTAAAAGATTCCTTCCCACTCCGAGGTCTCAAGGCATTTGTTTTGAATGTACACTACTATGCCAATAGGGGGCTGCCCCCCAAACTGGTTTTTTGTCAATGCGGTTAGTTTTATCCATTTGTTCATCTATTTCTTTTATCCTCCAAATTCCTAAAATTAGAAGTTGTCTATGTTTACAGATCCAGCAAAGAAAAAGAGTCAACCTTTTTTTGCCAGATCTCAGGGGGAAATGTTTGTTTTGAATTCAGGGAAGTGCTATTTTGAAGTGTCTAGCAGACCCCCTATGGACATGTGGGGACTTTGAGACTATATTTTCCATGATTCCAATGGGTTTCTGGTTTCCGGTTTTGGGGCATAGGGACACAGAGGGCAGCTTAAATTCTGAGGAGGGCCTAGAAGAGGTCTCTTGGTTTTGCTGAGTGACTGGCTGGCATATGAGAGTGAGGATGAGCTCCAGCGGTAATTTAAAAGATAGTCAGGCGAGGTCATATATATTTTACCAACATGGCCATGGCTTTAATTAAACTACTAATTTATCTTATACTATATGTCTTTATCATTTTTAATCTTAACAACAGTCAAAAACTTCTTTTTACCAGTTCTTATAGATTTGTTCACTCTTTGGGAGTTACAATAAAATCATAAACAGAATTAATCTAATGATTCAGTGTAACAGAAAAACCAACAAAACAACAAAATTAATTCACAAAACTAGTCAGCAAAATATAATAAGATATAGAAACATTTTTTTAAAAAACAGAAACAAAACGAATTCAGTTTTGAGGTTTTAAAATCCACCTCTGGTCCAATTCAAGGTCCTTCTAAATGATCTCTGCTCTGAGCATAACAGGTATATAGTTCAAAGTCTTAAGCAGGCCAAGTGTATGTAAGGGGATGAATATTTCCCCTGAGTTTCAGTTTGAAATAGGTCATCAGGCCCTTGCTTGCCATTCTACATCCTTTTTGAAAAGTTAAAGCTAGTAGAAGATCCCTTTGTGGTTGTCATACTTTTGTAATTATAATAAATATAGACTGATATTAAAAGGAGTAATATTTTAATTAAGGCCATGTTGGTAAAATAAAGAATGACCACGTGGCTGCTAAGATCTATTTCAAAGTCCCCTCCACAACTTCTCCCCATAGACTATGTGCATGGCTCCTTCCATACCCAAAAAAAGGCTGTCCCAACCAAGTCCTTTCTATTTAAGCCATGTTTACGTTGGCTCATGTCATCACATCCAACTGGAAACATGTTGAATGATGGGAAATGTAGTTTCCAAGCCCCCTAAATATCCATAGGAAGTTTGTCATATATCTTAATATTTTAAGGCTCAAATGAACCCCCCCAAATTCCAAATAACACACATTCCTAATATAAAACATATTTCCCTGATTACCATACACCTATTATGTATAGTTGGTCTCAGCCTGTTAGAATATAAACTCCTTGAAGTAAGGGATTGTCTTATTTTTGCATTTATATTCTCAATGATTAGCATTTAGAAAGAATAAATGAGTTTTTTTCAATCATTCATTTATTCATTTGATGTCATACTTTAAAAATCCTTACCTTCCATCTTAGAATCAATAGTGTGCATTGGTTCTAAGGCAAAATAATGGTAAGAGCTAGGCAATGGGGTTAAGTGACTTGTTCAGAATCACATAACTAGTAAGTATCTGAGGTCAGAATGGAACCTAGAACCTCCCATCCTGAGGCTTGGCTCTAAATCCATTAAATCATTTAGCTAAGTCGTGTTAACAGACATCAAATATTGATCAATGAATACATGCCAAAGTTAGTGAAAGGCGTTAGCACTCATGAAACAGTAAATGTTATTAAGCATAAGCATTTTTAATTTTATATATTTGTGTATGTATACAAAAGTATATATATGAAAGTTTATGCTGTGCTAATTTTCTTAGTGACTATCTCAATTTGAAGGTTATGATAATCAATACTAAATGACTAGTTTCCATTTACCTGGGTGGCACAAATGGTTAATTTCTTCCATTTTAGGTTTTACTCCTCATTTGTATAATAAACACTCTCCTAAAAAATTCAACAGATTTCCTTGATTTTCGTACTATTGACTTAAATGCATTATTAGACCACAGGTACATAAGAAACATATTGTTAATCTTTGCATAGTTTGTATTGTTAAGTCTTCTATATTTCTTAAATAATAGCTTTATTAGAAGTAATTGAAAAAATGGATGAAATTAGGGTTGACAAAGAGGAAAGATTATGACTTTAAAATTAAACTATATTTTTCACTTTTAGATACAATCCTATATAATATTACCTGTTTTCTTGTGGGGAGAGAACATGAATCACAAAATGTCAGAAAATAATTATTAAAAATTGTATTGACATGTAATCTGAAGACAATTAATTTAAAAAATACTTTAATTATTTCTAAGCCTTTTTTCCTGACTAACAACAAAAACATATAAAATATTTTGATACATATGGTAGAGAAGCAATTTACATAATCACTATTATGCTGTGCAAATATATCTACCTACAAGTGATGAGCTGATACACATAAAATATTTTGCTTACAAAGATAAATAATTAAGTGCTTATCACTTAAAAATTTCTCATGCATGATTCTGAATTTTCCTTATTATTTTTCACACAGACCCAAACAATTAAACACATGAAGAAGAGGGGGAAATCTTTCTCAGAATTTACATACTCTGAGTAAATATAATGTTTCATTTTGGAACAAAATTTGAATGTTATATTCATTTAATTATTTAAAATAAAGCTAAAATAAATAATTCATTGAATCATTCTGTAAGTCATTCCAACAACATTTATTAAGTGCTTCCTTTGTGATAGTTCTTTGTGCCAAGAACTGTTCTGCCAAAAGGAGTTTACATTCTAATTGATAAGAAAACTTGTAAATAACTTGTAAATAACTGGGTATATACAAAACACATACTGAATACATGAAAATCACCTAACTTAAGAAGATTAGCAAAAGGTAGAAAAACCTTCAATAAAAGGGAGGTAATTAGTATAGGGTATTGGGAAGAAAGGGAAGATCAGCATCATTATGAGGTAATTTTGCACCCAAGGCAAAAAAAAATATAAAATTCATATACATATTTATTCATTGGTGTGGTTTGCTAAAGAGAATAGATATGTATCTTACATGTTTTTTTTCCTGACCCTGTCAAATTTAAGTGCTCAAAGTATATGTCTCATTTGCCTAATTGGCATTATAATTCCAGGGTGAGAGGTAAGGGGAAAAAATGACAATACTGTTTTTAAAATGCTTGGAAAATTTTGTGGACTTCAAGTTTAAGATAGTATATAAGAATATAGATTTAGAGCTAGAAGTGAAGTCCACAGTAATGTAGTCTACCACCCCATTCTCCCTCTCTGATGAGTTAAAAGTCTCTCTACCATGTTTCTCTTCTCAGGGTCCTAGATTTCCTTATATAACTATATCTTCTTCAGAAGCAATGATACTTGCCATTTTTCAAAACATTTAAAACATGGAAATATATATTATATGGTAACACATATACAGCTTATATCATATTGCCTTTTGTATTGGGGAGGGAGAAAACATGCATCACAAAATGTCAGAAAATGATTATTTAAAATTATATCAACATGTAATCTGGAAAAAATTAAAGACTTATTCATCCAGACTTCTACTGACAAACAACAAAATCCCAAACATACTCAAACAATGGCAATCTATTACCTCCTTTATTGTCTAACCCTTTTGTAGTAAGTTATATCTTTCCAGTGCCAAATAGTAACCATGTGTCATTCAACTATGAAATCCAATTTGCCTCCTTTCATTAGATCAGTAATTTACTCTATAATCTATATTTTCTATATAGATAACTGAGAACATGATTTTTTTTACTAGATTTCTTCTTGCAAATTATCTTACTTAAATTATTTGTTTTTCATCTGATATTCTTTCTGTGTTGAACTTGGTTTGGGCAGGTTTCTACTTCCTTTCCAAGGACTCAATCAGATTTCCAAGATTTCAACCACAAATGGTTTACTTTACACTCCATCCTGAAAAAGGGAATTCTTTGTTCTTTCTGAGTATACACATGTGAAAGGGAATCCTTTATTCCCTTTGTCTATTTTGAGTTAACACTTTGGTTAACAATAACTTAAAAATTACTTTGTACCTCACCAGATTGTGAAGACTAGATTAACTCTCCTTTGTCTACTTTTGAAATGAATCAACAAAATCTTGAACACCCAATTTAGCAATAGGTGGAGGAGCTCTCCACATTTTCAATTTAATGAGCCAGGAAATGAAAATACACATTGTAATCATCCAGGAATTTGTGAACTCTTTTGATGAATATTCACCTTTCCAGAAAGTGAGAAGTGGCTCCTACAAACACCGTCCCCTGGGCAGTGCTGGACCATTTGAAAGCTGTGATTGGCCCTTGTGAAAAGGGGAAGGGACAAGAAGCCAATATAAAAGGCCCTGAATTTCTGGGGCTCCAAAAAGTAGACTTCAAGAAGGAAGTTGTCTTCAAGAAGGAGTTGGATTTCAAGAAGGAAATCAGCTTCAAGAAGAAAGTTAGCTCAAGGAAGAAACTTAAGCCTCAGGAGTTACCTTCAGCTCCAGTCATCATTTTGAACTGCCTCTTGGAGGGAACTTGGGTGAGTGGATAACTGACTTTACCTTCCTGTCTTCTGAAGAGAGTTTAATTCCCACTGAAGGTCAACAAGTAGAGCTCAGTAGAGCAACAGAGAAATATTTAGATAGATAGGCTAAATGTTTTCTCTACCTTCTTCTTACATTTTTCCATTTTCACTCTTTCCACCTCTTTTGTAAAATAAAAGCTATTAAATGTCATTTTGAATTTGAGCAATACTTTAAATCGGCAATTACCATATTATTTATAATTTTCATATAGTTTAATCAATTCATTAAAATTTAATTCTAAGCCATTATCTGGAAACTAAAAACCATTATCAAGCACTGTCTTCTTAACCTGCTGTTGAATTCCCAAATCTTTCTTTTTTTCCTGAATTTCCTGACTTAAATTAGCAGTAGTAATGAAAATACATTCCTTGTCCCTATATAACTCAAATAGGGCTATCAAGATGCCTCCCTCATTCCTTCCTCCTGTTTATAATGACCTTCCCATCAAGACCTTATTTGATTTAGTATTTCTAACACACATATTCAAACATATTATATAGAACATATATAATGTTATGAATTACTTTCTATGTTTGTATCAACCCCCAACTAAAATGTAAGCTCTATGAGAGAGGAAAAAATTTTTTAACCCTTTGTTTTTATACCTTATCCCTCCCTAGCACAGTTTAGTAAATGTTTAATAAGTATTTTTGGAACAAATAAATTAATAAAGTTACTTCCTTTTCTTATTTAATATATGCACATTGGTATACCTACTTTATCCGATGCAGTGCCTCAAATTAAACTGGCATGCTTAAGTCAAAAAAAAAAAAGGTGCGGGGATAATTGATCTGAAACTTGATGTAAACCAGAAAAGCCAGTAAGTAAAAATGAAGGGACATTCAAGGATTATTTGATAGACAGTGCTGTATAGAGGGAGAAAACAAAATAGCATAGCTTTATCATAGAGTTTATGGATGGAATTAAAGTGAAAAAACAACAACAACAATATTGATCAAATAGAAAGGGGCCAGATTGTAAAGAATTTGAATGCTGAATCATAGTTGATTTTTGATACTAGAGATAATGAGGAAGCCCATGTTTCTCATTGGGCGGGGGAGTAATATGATCAGATGTGGGCATTAGAAAAATCACTTTGGTATCTGGATGGAAAATGAATTGGCAAGTGTGATAATTGTTAAAAATAACTAAAGAGGAGATATCTTAGTGTATCTCCTCTTACTATTACTACTATCTCCCTATAGAGCTTCTTTCTAGATATTAGAGGATGGCTGGTATGTAGATCTTAGGGATAGAATGGATGAAAGAGGAATCAGGGTCCTAAGGCCTAAGCCAGCTGTTGTTGGTGAAGGAGGAACACCCACTCCTCTTACAATAGTTGCTGCTGCAATTTAACCCTCTTCTCCCTGATAGGTTTGGTTGGTTAAACATGTCAGTGACTTCTTTTAACAGTTGCCCAGGTGGGGACCTCTTGAGAAGTTAAGTAGATGGTTAACTTCTCTAGGCCCAACCTGAGGTTGGATTAATCATTAATAGGCTTTTGGTTGGCTTTGGAAACAATTGGTATCAGAATGCATATTAGTTCTCCCTTCTGGAGGGCCATGATAGAATAACCACTCAGGAAGGTACTTGTTTTTGAATCACTGTATTATCTATTGATGGGGAAAGGAAAACAAGGTAATTGGTTTGGGGACTGGGAACCCTATTGCTATAATTTGGCTACTAAGGTAATTGTTGATCAGGACAAGAGACTGCTAGGCTGGTAGAGGTTTGAGGTCTTCATCCTCTTTCTATCTCTGACCTGACCTGGCCACAGCCAAATCAGAGAATATAGAAGGCTATTGATGTAGATGTGGATTGATAATCTGTGTATTCTCTCAGCTCTACTGCCAATAGTATTGATGGTTCACTAGCTCTCTCTCAGTCAAGCACAGGATACAGGTTTAGGTCAGGCCTACCCTTCTTCTTCTTCTACCACCCTTCACCCTTCACCTCCCTCTCCCAGTACTTGCTCTAAGAAATGTTTGCTCAAGTCTGAGTTCTGAGTTCTGAGACCTCCAATTGTAATTCCTAGGGGGTATTCATAGGGTGAGGTCAACCAAAGTTTGCCCCTGGCTCATGGCACCTGGGAACATTCCAAATTTCTCAACTTCCATCCCTGTCATATAAGGTGGCATTCAACTTATCCCAGATAATGATTTTAACATAATGAAATTAAATCTGCCTTGCCCATCCTTAATCTAATCACCAAGGGTGAGAACATTAATTCACTTAATTCACAAGTTGGGAGGTCTATGACCCACATATGCTAGAGTGAGTGACAATTAAAATTTACTAACTGCCTCCTGTGCAGTCCTAAGAAAAGCTTCTGTTGTGATTGGACAGGTAAACTAAGAGGAACGAATAGGAAGTGATGCAAAAGAAGCCCCTTTAAAAGAGAGTGACAACTTCCTGTAGCTCTCCTTTAGTTTGTTACTTGGACCTGGAGCAGAGCTAGACCTGGGACCCTTAGTCCTTGATGAGACAGTTCTTAAATCTTTCTCTTATAGATATTATGTGGTGAGTGAAGAAGGCTGACTACCTTAGCCTCCCTGGAGGCACTAGTCTCCTGGAGGTTCCCTTGATTGGGAGATGCTCTTGTGGCTAAACCCTTTGTTAATTGACTTTTAGGCTCTCCTGCTGGGTCTCTGGAGTCCTGCTGGAGTAAAGCCCATACTTGAATACAAATCTAGTTCATTAAGTTAGATCTCTTGCTCTACCCTCTTCTCATCTTTCTACTTCTACTCTATCCTATATTTTGTAAATAAATTACTAAAATAATTTAGGAATTGGTATTTATTCAATTCCTTGGTGACCACACCTTTAAATATTAATATCCAACCCCAAACCCCCTTTTCCCTTTTATACGAGGGAAGAGACTTGAGGAAGATAACAGTTAGGCTCTTGAAATAATCCAGTAGTCCAGGTAAAAAAATGATGATGACTGGAATTTAGGATTGTGGCTATGTCATTAAAAAGAACAGGATGTATATGTATGATAATGTAAAGGTAGAAAAGATAAGGTCTGGCACCAGACTGAACTTGCAAAGTGAGTGTGAGGAGTTGAAGATAACACTAAGCTTGCAAGACTGGATGACTAAGAGAATACTGATTTCCCTGACAGTCATAAAGAAGGTAAGAAGAGGAAAATGGTATATATTTGAATATAGAGGAAATGAGTTCAGTTGAGTTTGTGATGCTTATGGAACATGTAGTTTGAAATGTTCAAGAGATAGCTGGTGATGTGGGAGTCTCAGGAAAGAGACTAGTGATAAGTCTATAGATCTATGAATCTTCTGCATTGAGAAATAATAATTTAACCTTTGGGAGTTAATGAGATCACTAACTAAGGTAATATGCAGCAAAATGAGATGATGACTCATACAGAAAGCAGAAAGTTTCCAGAAGAAGGTTATCAACAGCATCACATGCTTCAGAGAGGTCAAGAAGAATAAGGATTAAAAATGCCATCAAATTTGAAAACTAAAAGATCATTGATATTAGTTTTGCTTTAATTATTTCTAATATTGATTTTTCCTCACATCTACTTTTATTATAAATTAACTACCTAATAGACCCCATTCATATTGTGCTTTAAAGTTTGAAAAGTACTTTAAATACATGATCTCCTTTGATCTTCATAATATTTTCAGATAGAATGCTATCATTATCTGTAATTTATAGATGAAGAAGCAAATATCAAAGAGGCTAAATGATTTGTTGGGTTATTAAACCTCTGAGGAGGGATCTGAATTCAGGTATTTCTGATTCCAAGCTTATGCTTAATCCATTCTACCACATTGCCTTTCAAAATATGGAGGAGTTATGTTAAAATAAATAGAAGAGAAAAAGCTCTAGAGTAAGGATGAAATGGGTTCAACCACTGTCCATGAATTATATAGTTCATAAAAGTGATATGGACTGCCTTGGGATGGAATGACTCCTTCTACTTGGAGGCCTTCAAACAGAGGAAATGAAAACTTGTGTATTTTACAGAAAGGATTCCTCTTTTGCGTAGGTTGAATTAGATGGTAAGTAAAATACTTTTCCATGATCAAACCCTAAAATTCTTTGATATACTAGTGATTCTAAGCCAGTAATTTAACTATTCAGGGCCCCAATTTCCTAAATTGAAATTGAAGGTAAAAATGCACTAGAACAATTTTTTTTTTCCAGCTAGGTGTCAGAGTGGATGGAAAGCTGGGTCTGTAAGCAGGTAGACTCATCTCCCTGAGCTCCACTATTACTTCAGACACTTAACTGTGTGACCCTGGACAAGTCACTTAACCTTGTTTGCCTCAGTTCCTTATCTGTAAAATGAGCTGGAGAAGGAAAGATAAGCAACTCCAGTATCCTTAACAAGAAAACACTAAATGGGATCATGCAGAGTCAGATGTGAATGAATAAGAGAAAAAAAAAAAAAAACAAAGGAAACTTTAAAAAATATCCCAGAGAATCAAATCAAAGTAAAAAGATGCATTTGTACGAGTGTGTGTGTGTGTGTGTGTGTGTGTGTGTGTGTGTGTGTGTGTGTATGATTTAATAGAGCTGGTAATTTATTTAATTGTTCAGTGCCTAACCCTGGCAACTCTCTAAGAGCAATTGAGAAAGAAGTTTCTGAGCTGTTTCATTTGATAAGTTCCTTCATGGGATGTTCCTTTCATGCATTAAATGCTCCCCACCTCCAACCCAGAATCTTACCCCTATGTACATATGAATGTACTATATACTATATACAAATATATTATTTTGGTTCCTTTAAATTCAGTTGCACTGAGATAAAATTAATATTTAAAATTCATATGAAGGAAACACTTGGAATCATGTGATACTGTCATATATGATTTAAAGAGTAGTAATACATATTCTTTAAATTTTCATCTTTACTTACCCTTTTCCCATTCCCAAAATATAGAACAACCTCTCAATGATGATTAGAAGGTTTTTTTTTTTTTTGATGAAAAAGAGATCTAGGTATTAGCTTTAATTTTAGTTATTGTGCTCTCTGATCCCTAGACCAAATATTAACTCCTCTGGAGATAGAAACCATATGAGCAAGAAATCTCTTCTAAATTATATTGTGTACTCGTACAATATTTAATAAAGCTATGTGAAAAATTAGAACTCCATGAGAGTAAAGAATGATAGAAATGTTTAGTCTTGTTTGCCTAGGATAATCATTCATTTTGAAGCTGTTTTTGTTGTCCAGTGTTTTGTCTCATTTTGTGTTTCTGTCAGTTGTTTGCCATATTTTGAGATAGAAAGCTAAGGGTTTTTTTTTTAATTAACACATTAAATGAACAGATACTGTATATATTCCACAGAACATGTCTGTTAATTGTAGCTTTCTTGCCTATAACTCTCTATTTACAATTCCACATTTGGAAACCAATAATTTTGGACCAAGATTTTCAGTTATTTTCTAGTTTTTAATTTTCTACTGTTTAAATGTAATCATTAAGAAAGGAATTTCTTTCTATATTTCCTTATAGAAAAAAACTGGCTCTCAGACTTCATTTAAGGAGGGCACAAGGGATTTCAATGGAATGAGAGTCAGACCTAGAGACTGAAAGTCCTAAGTTCAAATCTGGCCTCAGACACTTCCTAGCTGTGAGAACCTGGTCAAGTAACTTGACCCCCATTGCCTAGCCCTTAAAGCTCTTTTGCCTTGGAACCAATACATGGTATTGATTCTAAGATGCAAGATAAGGGTTTAAAAACAAAGAGAACTGAGAGGTTAACCTAGAGTTGAAAGGGACATGCTCAACCTCATACCAATAGTAGAATCAGAATAGAAATATTCTGATTATTATCAGTTATCAGTAATAATAATGTTATATTTGCAAAGTGCTTTTCCTGAATGGTGTCCTTATGATTCAAAGCCCACTGTTCATAACTGCAACCTTGTTGTCACATAGACAAATCATTTTGAAGACAAAGTGTATATTTTACATTCTATCTGCATTTTGGTGGTTTGTGAAAAAACACGGTTGTACTATCACCTCTATGAGGCTATCTCCCATGTCTGTATACTCTGAATTTGTTTCATTTCTGAGCTAGTCCCACAGTCTCGTGAGCATTTCTAGCTCAACATATCCATAAAAAGCACTCACATTTTCCTCCATGCTTTTCCTTTCTCTGGCTTCTTATTTCTTTCAGGGTGTGAAAGGGAATTTTTTAATCTTAACTTAATCAATCAATTACTTGGATTGCTCTACCCTTTTAACTTAATCAGTCAGGAACTTGAGAATCTCTTTAATAAAAGTTCACACTCTCAAAGGACAGGAGGTGGATCCCACAGGCACTGGGCAGTGCCAGGCAAATTAAGAAACTCTGATTGGTTTATGACATGTGATAGAGCCCATAGTGAATGGAAGGAGAAATCAGAGAGACAGGAAGTGACATGAATGAAACCACTTATAAAAAAGCTAGCCAAGGGCATTCTGGGTCTTTTTGCTGCCTTGGTGGCTCTTGCTGAGGGAGGACTTCTGCACTGGTGTCTCTGCATTGGAGAGTCTTCTGTGTTGAAGGGATTCTTCTGCCTTGGACTTCTGCATTGGAGATTGATCCTGTGCAGGGAAGACTCTTGCTGAAGAGACCACTGTGACTCCTAGTTGGAGATCAGGACCTGAGGAAGCCTATGTCATAGTTGAGCTGGATTTCTTTGGATTGGCAGTAATAGAGTATTTAGCTAGGCAATATTTTCTATCTCCTTCCTACATTTCCCTCTTTACTATCTCTACCCTGCTGTAATGGAGCTACTAAAGCTACTAACATACTCATAGTTTAATTTTTAAATTTTTAAACAGTGACCACAACAATCTTTTTTTAACTCATAAATTTAGTCAAACCATTTTTAACCTTTAGAAGGGGTTCTACCACCTTCTTCTTTATGTACATTTGCTACCCAAGAGCCGTCTTCTGAAAGGGGTACTGCTGCATCCCAGAAGTGTGTGCCTGTTTGTGTGACTCCATGCTGGAGGCCTCTCCATGTGACCCCCTTTTCCCCACCCTCCTCTCCCCATGACTTCATTCTTCTCTCACAAGGCTCAGGCCTCCTTCCTCTGCTGCCTAAGCAACTTGGCACAAAATAATGCTAAAGTGGAGTAGCATAATCTAAAAGTAGTAGTGCTTCTGGAGGAGAAGGACAGCCCTTTTCACTGCTCCTGAAGAAGAGCCATCTAGCGAGCTATCTTAGGTTCTGTGGTATTTGCTTATACCCTTGATGTAGCAGCTGATTTGAGCCACATGGAGACCAGTGAGACTGTGAGAAGTTTCTTGGTATGTACTCAGCTGCCAGATTGCTTTGAAAAGCAAGGACATTGTCATGATTCCAGACAGCCAGCAATGACTTGTGATGACCTTTTCAACACTAATGCTACAATTATTGCTCCTCTGGCTAATGTTGGGGCCATGCATTGCCCCAAAACCATGACCTCTATTATTTCAAACCGAATCAAACTCTTATTCAAGCTCTACCATCCTTAACTTAAAAAAGTTAAGAAACATAGAGTTTGTAGAGTTCCAATGATATCTTTGGTGTAACAAACCTGGATGTTGTCAGAGTTAATAGTTTGCAGAAATGACAGATTCAACTCAAGATAATGTCCCTATCATTGGCTGCCATACAGGAAAGACAATGCCACCCTGAACTCTCAGTGAACAATTTAAAGGGAATTTCCTGAGGATTATCTGGAAACCCTGACAGGAAGTCTCCAAGAGGCTGGAACAGAGATGGTAAAAATGAAAGCTGGAGCAAGTTCTGCTTCACTATCAATGTTCTATATCAGTGTCAGACTTGCCTTCTCTGTTGTGGATGCAATGAATGGAAAGGAGGGAGTCATAGAATGCTCCTTTGTCAAATCAGAAGGTCCTGTTGTTCCACACCCTTGCTGCTTGGGAAAAAAGGCATCAAGAAGAACCTGGGCATTAGCAAGATATTCCCTTTGGAAAAGAAGATGGCTGAAGGCTAATCTTGAGCTGAAAAGAGGATTGAAAAATAAAATGGAGTGAAAAAAATGTGAAAAAAGATCCATTTCTTTAATTCATCCAGTTATCATGTTACTTGAAAGATATTTCACATGAAGTACATTCTATATGAGAAGATTGATCATATTAGTGAATTTTGTCCATTGGTATATTGGTACATCAATAAAAAAGTAGTCTGTACATCAATAAAACAATAGTCTGTTTAAAAGAAAAACCAAAACATTGTTTTTATTTCTTTGCTGTCATTTACCCTTCATATTAAGTAAGCTCTATGACTTTTCATTTCTATTTTCACAATACATATCTCCTTTCCCTTCCCTGGACCTACTTGCCCAACACCCTATTTCAGACCTTAATCATACATTGCCTGGTATCTTATCTGCAAATGACTTCCCATTAAAGCATTTCATGATTTGGCTTCTACTTGCCTTTCTTGGCTCAATGAATATAACACTTCTCTATTTAAAACATGCTCTAGGTAGATTGGCCAACCTTATGAACATTTCATTGGCTATTTCTAAATCTTTGTACCAACTGACTTCTATAATTATAATTCTTTCCTTTATCATTTCTGCCTCAAATAATTTCTAATTTCTTTCCAAGCTCAACTTAAGTACTACACCCTACCTCACTCAGGCTATCTTGATTCCCCTTCGTTTTTAGTTCCCACTGTAGTCCTATCTCTCTTAGAAATTATTTGTGTTGTTTTTGTATGTATTTTGAATGTATTTCATCTATATATGTGTGTATATGCATGGATATATATACATACATATAGGATATGTATACATAATATACATATGTGTATTTGCATATATGTGCTTATAATGTGTATTTCTATACATATACCTACCAATTGAATTAATCACCTTGAGTACAAGGGCTATTTTATTTTCTCCTTTTTATCTCTTGGTTCTAACAGAAGTCATGGTACAATAATAGACATTTAATAAACATTTCTATTAAATGGTCCCAAATTAAATACGTACTTCTTTTCTAGAATGTCTAAAAATTCACAGCAAACTATTTTTGTGAAAAGTAATATTCTTATATTAATATTTAGATCTCTCCTGTTCAGTTATTTTATGACTTGTACTAAAATTATATGCTCATTTGTAGCCTGCATGCAATTAATCATAAACTCCTTAAGGAAATGGGATGTGTATTGTTAAATCTTTGTTCAACCAGCACCTCTGACTACCACTTTTTTTTACTATCATTTAGTTTAAATGAAAACTTCAGAGTAGTACTACACAAACATATTCAGAGTTGTCATGTTCGTTGTATGCTAAAAAATAGCCTAAAATAAATAGGTCTTAAGTGTACTTGCTATTTTTTAGATTGTTTTCTTTGCAATTTCTGTTATTTAAAATGTTTATACAAGCATTCAAAATGCCTTCATTTCTTCTCTAAAAGGCATCAAAAACAGAAAAATCAACAATGAATGTAATCAGATCACTTTTCTCATTTGTTCATAATAGTGTCTATATACATCAAGCTTTTCCCCTGTGGCAATTTTCATGATCTCATCTCTGCTTTAGGCAGTTAATTTGTGTCCACACAGAGTAAATAATTGAGAGCCAGAAACTAGATCTAGATAACTTAAAACCAAAGAAAATCTATAAATTTGACTTGCTGAATAAAAGAGATCAAGTCCCAGTTATTTACATAAATGATCTGCATTAATTTGATCAACTGCATTGTCATTTAATTTTTCATTTCACTTCACTAACAAAACTTTTTAAAGGAATGACAAAAAATGTGGGCACATCATATTGTGAGGTAGCTTTTTATTTATTTTTCTTTCATTTAAAGTACTGCTGCCCAGCCTTGTCTAAGATAGGGTTCGACAATTATGGCACTATGGTTATGCACCAACAAACAAGGAGAGGTTTTTACATTGCTAAAGACCCTAAACCTTTTAGTTTTTTAAATGTAACTATATATATGTTATATATATATGTATATATATATATATACATACATACATATATACATATATGCCTACTCTAACCTATATCTATAAATGATTCACTAACTACTTAACTCCCTAAATAATTAGACATAGGTTTTCTGTAACTCAACTGCCAGTAGCCCTTGCCTCCAAGACAGACCTCCTGATTTCTTGAGATGCTGAGGCAAAAGCCTCAAACTTTCCATACTGCTTTCTTTTCTCTGGCCTGGTCTTCCTGGTAATGGAATCTTCAGCTCTGGTTCACTGACTCCTGTCAGTTCTGATCTACTTAGAAACCCTCTTCTCCTGCCTCTTAAGGAGACAGAAAAAGAGAGTAAGGAAATCCCTTTAAGAATATATAGTTATATAAACCTATATATACACACTTGGATATTTATTTACACCTATAAGCATGCATAACTTATATGGTTACATTCTTAGTTTATTGTCCTTAAAAAAACAGCTAGTAGGATATGTTATAGTTTGCTGCCCTATCTAAGTTAACATTGGCTGTTCTGAATGGGCACCTAGATGGTGCAGCAGATAAAGCAGTGGGCATAAAGTCATGAAGCTTCCCTTCCTGAGTTCAAATCTGGTCTTAGGCACTTACTAGCTCTGTGATACTGGGCAAATCAATTAACAACCAAATTATTCGCTCCAGTTTCCTCATTTATAAAATCAGTTGGAGAAGGAAATGGCAAACTTCAACTGGGGTCACAGAGTCAGAAATAATTGAAAAATTACTAGATAACAACAATTGTCCTCTATCCATGCATCTTTGAGTGACATAATCTAGAATTTATCCTGTATTTCTTCAACGTTCTGCTGTCTGAGGCAGGGATAGTATACTGTCTATGGATGCAGACTGAAATCCCTCTTTAACTTAGGATATAGTTTTCAAGAGACAACATCAATGAATGACCTACTTGATAATAACCTTATTTGTCCTTAGCTAGACTACTCCTTGATTATAGCCTCAATCGGTCACTGTGCCTTTAGGCTAAAAATTACAGTTTGATAGGAACTTTTGGAAATTGTATTTTTTACTGGCCTAGACTTCAGGAAACTATCATCACCCTGATAAGGCCCCCAAAGAGGATTTCAATGAGGATTCTATACTACACAAATATTAATGATGTTTTCTTTTTTATTTTTGGTATATTGTTAACATTTCCCAAACATACTGTATATATTACATTAATATATTTTCCCTAAAAGAAAATTAATTATAATTTCCTTTTTCTCAGTAGTTGTTCTGTCATTGTTTTTTTAGTTGTCAGAAGGGTCCACATCATTTATAACCATGCTTCAGTGTGTCTTTAACACATTTCATCTGCTTGGTTTTTTTTATTATTCAATTTTGTTCAACAGCACTACTTATCTTATGATGAACTGATGGACATTCCCCTATTATTTATCCTATAAACATGTTCATTATATATCAGTTAAGGAATGGTGTCCTTTTGCTTCTAATTCCAAAATGATAAGGCTACATTCTAGTACCGTTTCATTATTGAAATCCTGTCTTTCTATTTAGAGTTAAGCCTGTGTAATATATGTCACTCCAAAGCTATCTGAGCACTTTGTCTGAATAATAAGTTGCTTCAATTTTGTTAATTTGTTCATAGTTTAGGAAGCTATCACCCGGTTATGGAAGTGTGAATCAAGTTCTTTTTATATGAAGTAAGATTCTCCAATATAGAAATAGGAAAATTAAAGATCAATATTTATGAGGAATTAATTCATTTTCTTAAAATCATATTTACTTTTTATTAAAGAAAATTAGTGTTTTTATTATAGGTGCATAAGCTTGAAAGTGACAGAATAATAATATAAATCCAAAAATTCATATGTTTACTTGAATATACATACATCTCTCTCCAAATGAATACATATGTCTTTGATACCATACTAATCAAACTTTTAACCACTTTTTAAAAACTAATTACATGGACTTAATTTTGAATGCTTACTGCTTTTTAAACTCATTCTACCTTTTCTAATTGCTGTTATGAAAAGATGTCCATCATAGGAACTTATTTTTAGGATATCTGAGTTTATGAGTAATGACAATTTGAAACCTGATGTCAAGTTTGAGCTAAGGTTTTGAGTAGTGTAGGCTTATATTTTATGGAAAATGAATTATATCGCCTAAAAAACAAAAAAAAAGATATTGATGCATTAGGTGCCTTCCTTGTCATATTGTGATAGTACTTGCTTCCTTTCAGCAAGCATATGTGATATACACAACTGAAAAAACAGGATTGAATTGTCTAAGAACGATGTGCCATAAGAACCATACAGGTACTTGCTAGCAGATGGTAGTCTGGTATAGAACAATTATGCGGGCTAATAAATTCACATTCTTGATGAGAAAGGACATATTACCAAAGCCTTTCCCAGTTTTTTTCTTTTGCTCCTAGCTTTCCCTTCAAGTTCTTTGGTTTAAGGGAATAAGCACACAAGAAACTTTTTCACTAAAATAGGACTTCCAGCAATTTCAAAGCTACTCCACACCTTAGACTTTTCTTTTCATTTTATGAATGATTTAAATCTATTTTTTTGTTAGCATAAAATAGGAAAAGCTAAACACAGTGGTTTCCAAACAATATAATTCATAGGTAATACTGATCACCCCATTCAAGAAGCCAGATAATGTTTTAAAAGCATGTTTATGTCTCTCAATCAGATTAGCTACTGCCTCTGCTTTGTAAAACCTCAGATTAATCTTAAAGGTCAACAACCTCTTTAATTCTGTTGCCAGTGCATCTAAACAATGCCTAAAGATACTAGTGATCATCACTGATAGGTCTAAAGTATCAGAAGGGAAAAAAAAGAAAAAAAGAGATAAGGGAAATAAAATAAGATAAGGGAGGAGAGAAATAGAAGAAACAGAAGAAGGGAGAAAAGAGAAAAAGAAACAAATGAATATGATACAAAAAATAGTGTGACACCATTTTGCTGATGTACAATACAGCAACACCTATCTCCTACCTTTAGATTGGAGTTCATTTTCTCATTGGTCATTTTAATTTTAATTCTGGCCTAGGTTTAATTTGTTAATTCTGGGAAAATTAGATGCTAATGAGTTAGTTTTTGAGTGAAATTCAGTAATGGCTTTCATCCAGTCTGGCCCTGCTTTTTTGTATATATCTGAGTTGCAATATTGTATTCTATTTTTAGGCAGAGGAAATATTAAAATCTCAGCATATTAGAAAATATAATTTTAATTGCTAATTGTTTAGCAAAAAGCTTTAATAAATAAAATGCCAATTAAAAACCACAACACCTGATATTCAACCTTTCTTATTGTATTATGATTTATTGTAATACATGTATTTTACCTGAAACTCTTGATGAACTACTAGAAGATACATTTTAATTTCCTTCATCTTTATAAAGTTCCATTATTAATGTAGCCTGTCAATTAATAAGTATTTATGAACCACCTACTATTTGCCAGATGCTGTACTAGACCTGTGACATAAAAATACAAAAATAAATGAAATCGTTACTACTAATAAGGCACATACATTCTAGTGGGAGAGAGTGAACATATGTAAATATATTCAGCATCAACATAAAGTAATTAAATATGTAAAAATATAGACGTGTGTGTATATAAACACAAATACACACATATATATGTACATATATATGTGCTATATAGGTCATATGAAGTATTATTCATTGTAATGGTCCTATGATAAAATTCACTAGCTTCATACTTCCACCATCAGTAATAAAACAAACACACGTACTTTCCAGTCAAGAAAAGATAATAAATAGATTGATATTCACGGTGTTTTGGAAGGTGGAAGGAGGCCTTGAAATGTAGAATAAGTCATTGGATTTGTAATTATATTTTACTTCAAAACATTTTAACCATATTTTTTGATTAGCCTTAATCTAACAATATCCCTTCTATCTTCCCTATCCAATGAGCCATCCTAAGTAACAAAAAAAGATAATGGAAGTATTAAAAAAAAAAACAGTTCAACAAAACTAACCAACAATTCATCAGTCAAATTTGCCAGTATATTCAGTGAATATTAGAAGTGCATATGTATATATATATACATACATATACATACATACATATATATACATATATACGTATATTGTTTAAATAAAAGATAGTTTTGGAGGGAGGATATTCATGTCTGGGACACTTGGGGAAGGCTAATTGTAAAAGATGGCACTTGAGCTGCTTTTTAAAGGAAGAGGACTCTATAAATTGGAAAGGAAAAGGAAAAAAAAGTTTAAAAAAGTACAAAGTACAAAGGCATGGTGAAGAGATTTATGTATGAAGATTGAAGGAAGGCCAATATAAAACAGCATGTTGGATATGGAGTAATGTTGAAAGGGCCTACAGCAGTGATGGTGAACCTTTTGGAGACCAAGTGGCCAAACTGCAATGCTTATGCTGCATGTGAACCCCTCTATCTTCTCCTAAACAGAAGAGGGAGAAAATGTTCCCTTTGGGCTGCTCGGCAGAGGAGAAGGTGATTAGAGAAATGTCCTCAGGTGCATGTGGAGAGGGAAAGGGAGCAGCCCCTTCTGGCATGTGTGTCATAGGTTCACCAACACGGTTCTAGAGGGTCCATTATGTAGGGATTTAAAAGCCTAAAAGTAGAATTTAAACATCATTGTAAAAACAAGAGGAAGCCACTAGAGATGATTAAATAGGATATTCTTATGGACAGATTTGCATTTAAGAAAAATTACTTTGGCAGCAGTGTATAGGATGGACTGCAATAGAGAAATACCTGAAATTGGGAGAAAAATTAGCAGGCTATAATAATCTAGCAATAACCTAAATGAGAAGTGAGGATGACCTACACTAAAGTAATAATTATATGAGTGAAGAGAAGTAATAGGCTGTGAGATATTGTAGAAGGGTTGCATAATAAGTTAGAAGAGAGGAAGTGTATCCATTGAACATAGAAACATTTTTTTTAACCCTTGTACTTCGGTGTATTGTCTCATAGGTAGAAGATTGGTAAGGGTGGGCAATGGGGGTCAAGTGACTTGCCCAGGGTCACACAGAGAAACATTTTTAATAGTATGTATTTGGTTGAGAAATGGAGGAGGAATACAGGAGGCTAGCTTGAGAGCATAGTTTAGTGAAGAGTTTTCAAATATGGGAGAGACTTTGGCATGGTTAAGAGGATCAGGGAAGAAAGAAAAGGTAGAAGATGAATATGAAAGACAGACAGAGATAGAGAACCAGAAGTAGAGAAACAGATAACAGAGTCTGGGGAAGACAATGATACAGAAAGAAAATGAAAAAGAAATGGTATGATTGAGGATACAGTCTGTTGGTGAAGATATGAGAGGAGAAGTAGAGAGTCAAATGTTCATTTAATAGGATTTGCCTTGATCAGAATGTCAAAGACTAGAGGAAATAAGAAGAGAATGGGAGATAAGGTCAAGATGTTTAAGGAAGAAAATGGGGAAAAGTTGGAAACCATATTGAAGAGTTTCAATTTTTTTTCAGTAAAATAAGAGACAAGATTCTTGGTTGATGCAGATGTGGGAAGCTAAATGAGGGAAGATAATATGTGTAAGAGATTCTGTGGAGAGTGAGAGAGATTTAACTGGGAAGAAGTATAAATAGTGTTGGTCTTGGAGCATTAAGAGTCCACTTGAGGTTAAAATATGAATATATTATTTAAATTGTTGAGACTAGTTCCAGATGACTTCAAAAGTTCCTGAGTTGGAGTGTAGGAGGCCAACTTTGGGAGTAATTCAGGACCAAGGCCTGTCAGGAGATGAGTAGTGATGGCACAAGGAGGCAAGGCATTTGAGAGAAGACAACCTAGAGTTAAAATATTTAGTATTTGTGTTGAGAATTGAGAGGGAAGAAATTAAAGTAAGGGCAGAGTACTTAAGAAAGTACTGAGGATTAGTAGGATTTAAAGCCTCCACATGGGAACAAAAGAGGTTTTGGGGAAGCAAGATGTAGGGAGAGGTGGAATGATAGGGTTTATGGTTAAAAAGGGGGATTTCAGAAATTTTAATTTAAGAAACAGAACATTGTAGGTAATGGTGAGATTCATTTTTTCACCATTATATGTCTCCCCATTATGAATAAGACATGAAAATTTAGGATACTTTGAAATTGGGATGTTACACCAAAATACATCTCAAATGTCCAGATATTTTCCATAAATATAATATTGTTTACCATATGTCAATCAAACTCAATAAGCTTTCAACTATTAAACCCATGATTTTACATTGTGCCTTTATGGATATAATCTTTTTAACTATATAGTATTATTTTAGGTTATAGATTATAGTATCATAAACTCAGAACCTCTGAAGACATCTTATCCAACTCCTTAATATATACATGAGAAAACTATGGTTTAGAGAGTTTAAGTGATTTGTCTAAGGTCCCATGAGTACCATGTATCTTCACCAGGCTTTCAGTCCAGTCCCTCTGATTTCAAAATCATTGTTCTTTCCACTGTCACTTCACTGTTTCATAGTCTACATCTTATAGTAAAATAAATCACAGAGTAATTGAAAAAATGCCATAGTATCTCTCAGTCACAGAGTAACTGAAAAAACAACAACAAATAAATAGCATGGTATCTTACTGCATGACTCTGGAAAAGTTGTTAAGTTTTCAGTGCCCCAGTGAACTAAGAAATGATGTTTCAGAAAACTTCCAGGTCCTTGTTGGTATGAAAGGAAATTCTTGGTTCTCTTTGTCTATTTTGAATTTACACTTGTGAAAAGGGAATCCTTTGTTCTCTTTGCCTAGTTGGAGTTAAAGCTTTGGTTAACAATAACTTAGTACCTCACTAGATTGTGAGGACAGCATTAAGTGTCCTTTGTCTACCTTTTGATTGAATCAACACAACCTTGAACTAGGTGGAGGAACTCAAGGTGAATTCACACACTGCTTGATGCTGGGTGGGAGGACAGTAAGATGCTTGGAGAGCTCCACCCTTTTTTCTAGCTCAAACAACCAGAGACTTTTGAATTCTTTTGGAAGTTCACACACTCAGAAACATGTGAATCCTAGGAGGAGAGTTAACACCTGTAGAGGTGAGAAGTCAATCCCACAGACACTGCCATCAGGCAGTGCTGGACAATTTTGGGGCTGTGATTGGCCCCTTTGAAAAGGGGCAGAGACAGGAAATGACCATAAAAGCCATGAAATCCTTGGGCTAGAGGCAGTTTGATGGAGAGTGCCTCTTGGAGATCTTTGAGGGAACTTCGCTGGAGACTGCAGCTTGGATTGTGGCTTCGATTTAGATTCTGATTCCTGTACTACTTTGTTTGGAGAGTGAAAAGGTTGACTACTTTTCTAGTTTTCTAAGAGACTAGCTTCCATCTTGGGGGAGTAGTTACTCACTACTGGCACTCCTGGCTGAGGACTAGTATAGGTGTTTTCTCTAACCTCTCTCACATTTCTCTCCTTTATTGTTTCGACTCTATTTCAGCTCTATTTTGTAAATAAACTTCTGACTTTCAACCACATTATTTCATATAATTTAAGTCCAACAACTAAATTTAACCTTTACATTGTTGGATGGAGTCTTTCCCTGAGAATTTCCTAAACCAATGAAATCATAGGTCAGCACCAAAACAGCAACAAAATAATAGTAGCATTTCAGTTATAGATTTAGGTTTGTGGATGAGAAGAATGAAGGTGGAAATGGATATCCTGACATAATTCTAGAACTTATTCTTAATGGTAAAATATATAATACTTTTTCTCAAATGCCTCTTTTAAGAAGGAACCATTAGAATATCTAAGGAACATTAAAAAGAAAAGATATCAGATATTCCTACCTTCTACTCCAACCCAATTCTATTCTTCATATATCTGGAAAGAACATAAGATGACTGAAATAGATCATGCCTTATTTGGAACATTGATCTTGAAGATAGCCTGTGTATCTTGTTTCTTGCCCTAAGTGGGTAATTAGAGTCAAGTCATCTTATAGTCTTCTTATCCTCCTATTCCCATACCCTTTTACACTGAAGTTTCAACAATGTCATCTCAGAGCATAGTCAGCCAAAAATCAACCTTAATATTTCAAAAAATTGATATTTGACATCAAACAGCTTTTAGATTTGGATCATTATTAGGAAGTCTTTTTCAAATCAAGAGAAATTAGGGAAAATCACCAACAATAAATAAGCAGAAAAAATAAACCCTAGTGATAGATAAAAAAGTATAGCAAGAAATAAATTGCCTAATAGAAGATTTGAATGATGAAATAGGAGTGGGAAGTGGAGAGCTCCTTTATAAAGCAGTAGGCTTAAATTTTTTTTCTAAAATAGTGAGTTGCATTTTTTTAAGCATCCAAAGATACCTAAGCAAACCATGAGGGGGTTATTATGGCAATATTTTTTCTCCTATTAATGCTAGCAACTAGATGATTTAACACATTTCTGCATGAAAGCGGTTTCTGAAAAATAACCATACCTCAGCAGTCTATGCTAAATTAAAAAAAATAAGTCTCAATATTATAACCACTGTTTTATTATGGATCAAGGTGCTTTAACAACCCATGTGGTGGATTTGACTCACATCTGTATTTGCTTGGCATTTAGTAACAGCAGGCCTGTTGAGTTCACCTTATTATGAAACTCCAGCATCCCCAAGACCATTGTTTGTCATAGTTAAGCCTTCAAAAGCACCTCCTTCTTAAAGATCACAGTATTTCCACACTATTATCAGAATCTTACTACCTGCTTTCTAAATCTCTCATTTCCTGGTGATATAGCTCAGGAGGATTTAGAAACCTCTTCCTCCTTTTAAATACAAAACAGTAGCTTTTTTATTCTTTTTAATTCATACATCTACATATACTTCCAAAGTAAGGAAAATTGCTTCTATATCACTTGAAACTGGTGAGCTTTCACTTGGAACCTAATAGGGGATCAAATGGAAGGATCCACATCTAATTTTTCTTCATTTTCAAATAGTGTCACAAATGGAAACTGACTCATTTGTTCATCTTCCATGTTTTGCTCTAATTACTCCCAGAGCATACATATTCCCATCCCCCATTTTTTGTATCTTTTAACTCATAGGATAATTCCTATGGATGTAGTTTGTTACTAGCTTGAGGTACAGTTTCTATGACCTAGGAAATAATCATTTTATTTTCAAGGAAAAGATGACAATTAGGAAGAAGAGCACAAAGGCCAGCTATAATTGACAGGGATTATACTATAATTTACAGATTACTATTTGGTAGAATTTCTTTGTAGAAAAAAAAGACACCAAATGTTTTGGGACCAGTTCTGGGTTCTTATTACCTCTCAAGTTGACTGACTTAGGAGAATGACAGCAAACTTGGATAAAAAAATTATTTGAATGACTGCTAAAGATAGTTTCACTTTAGGAAGGGATAATCATTAGGAGAAATTGTTGGAAACTCTGATCATTGAAGTATAGAATCATTCTACTTAGGCACTTTTATACAGAGTATAAATGGGTCCTGATTAGTTTGGGAAAGCATATTGCAATGGGTAAAGGGTAGGTATAGAGTCAGCAGAACTGCTTTTAAATCCTGATTCTGATTTTACTACATGTGTGACCTTGCACAATTCAATATGACAAATATTTATTCAGTTCCCATTTTGTTCCATATAGTGTGTAGACACTGTGAATACAAAGTCCAAAATGAAACAGTCTTTACTTCAGGAGCTCACTTTCTACTAAGGGAAAATGGCATACACAGAAATAAAAGAAAAACAGTAAATTATATACAAAGTAAGTATATATGAAGGTGGCACTTGACCTAAGTCCTAAAGGGAATTAAGTATTCCAAGAGGTGGGGATAAAGGAGGAGAAAATTTCAGATATAGGACAGCCTTCGCAAATTTATGGAGATGAGAGATGAAATGTTATGTTATTGCTGAGAACAACAAGTAGGTGGCTCACTGGAATGTAGGAGAAGAAATGAAAAGGAGTGAATATGAAATTGGTCTGGGGCAGAGATCTGAGATGGATTGAGAAAAACTTGAAACTAGAACTGGAGGCAAAATGGATGGACTACTATTGTGCTGTAAGGAATGATGAACTGGACAATTGACATGTGAACTGGAAAGAACTCCAAGAATTGATGCAGAGGGAAATGAGCAGAGCCAGGAGAACATTGTACATAGAAAGTGAAACACTGTGGCACAATCAAATGTAATGGACTTCTTTACTGGCAGCAATGCAATGACCCAGGATAATCGCAAGGGACTTGTGAAAAAGAATGCCATTCACATGGAGAAAAAGAACTATGGGAGTAGAAAAGCAGAAGAAAAACATACGATTGATTACATGGTTCATTGTGTATATGACTGGGGATTTTGGCTTTAAATGATCACTCTATTGCAAATAATATGGAAATAGGTTTTGATCAATGATACATATATAATCAAATGGAATTGCTCATTGGCCTCATGTGAGGGGAAGGAAGAGGGGAGGGAAAGAACATGAATCATGTAACCATGGGAAAATATTCTAAATAAATAAAAATTTAAAAAAGCAAATTTTAAGAAAGTAATTCATATTCATCAAAGCCTATTAAAGAATAGCTTGATGATATTATTTACCTCTGTAAAAGAGAACTTTAATTGTGGTACAGAATAGTTTCTACTCATCCAAAATGGCAGCTGCTTGTACAAAGCATGAATTTATACCAGGAATGTTCAAAAGAAGACATTGTCAACATATATAACTTATCTGGTGTGAATATGAAATGGTAAACCTTTAGTACCATAGTCATTTAGAGTAGGATAACCTTTAGTCCTATAGTCATTTAGAGAAGGATCCCCCTTACCCCAAATATGTGACAGACTATCCAGCTCAGAACTAAAGAGACTTAATGATTTTGAAAGCATTTTGAATGAAATTTTTCTTAGTGTATGACTTCTTGCTAGGATACAATCTAATTAGGACCAATTAGGACAATGGAGTTTTTCACTAAAATGCAACCTGTAAAGAATACTGGAGAGACATAGTTTTGAAACCCAATTCCAACATTTACTATTTGTGGAACCAGGGGAAAGTCATTAGACCTCCCTTCTTCTCAATTTCCTTGTATGTAAAATGGAAAAGACCTATAAACCTTAATTCATAGAGCTCTTGTAAAGAAAAATGAGAATGTGTGTAAATTGTTTTGTAACTTTTAAAGTAAAGTATAATTGTAAGTTATTGTGTGTATATTCTATTTTATTACTTCATTTGGCAGAAATAAAGAAATTTAGAACCATTTTTAAAGGACTTTTAATCATAATACTTCAGTTGAACTTTGTTAATCTTTTTTAAAACCTTACTTGCCATCTAGAATCAATATTATGTATTGTTTCCAAGGCAGAAAAGCAGTAAGGGGTAGGCAATGGATTTGAGTAACTTGCTCAGGGTCACACAGTTAAGAAGTGTCTGGGGTCAAATTTGAACCCAGACAGTACCTAACATCTGTAAGTTTGGATCTCAATTCACTCAGCCATCTAGCAACCCATTCTTGTTAAATATTTTGAAAATATTCAGACTGAGGGAGAAGTTTAATCAATTTTTAAAAAGACTCAATAGTTTATCCACTGTTTAATTATTGACTAAGGTGCTTAAATAGCCAAGGTGGTAGATTAGACATATATATATATATAGAAGCAAAATTCAAAACAGTTAAGAAGTGTCTGGGCTCTACTAAGACAATACACTGCAATTGATTATAGTCAGTAGGGGAATTGGTTCATCTCTTACTTGAATAAAAGCATACGGATACAGAGGATCTAAGAAATCAGATATCATCTTTTGATTGTAGTCAGATATCTGGCTAATGAAAATATCTAATATGGAAAGTCATATGGGCCAATATGCTGATAAGAGTGAGATGGATTCAGTAAGCTATCAGGTGTAAGCAGTGTTCCCAGGCTGTAAGAGGGAAAAGGGGTTTTTGATGGATATATTAATATTTAAAGTGTGGTCACCAAGGAACTGAATGAATACCAATTCCTAAAATGATTTTGGTAATTTATTTACAAAATATAGGAGAGAGTGGAAGTAGAGAGATGAGAGGAGGGTTGAGTAAGAATTCTAACTTAATGAACTAGATTTGTATTCAAGTATGGGCTTTACTATGGCAGGGCTCCAGAGGCCCAGCAGATGAGTCTAAAAGTCAATTAACAGGGGGCAGCTGGGTAGCTCAGTAGATTGAGAGTTGGGCCTGGAGACTAGAGGTCCTAGGTTCAAATCTGGCCTTAGTCACTTCCCAGCTGTGTGACCCTGGGCAAGTCACTTGACCCTCATTGCCCACCCTTACCACTCTTCCACCTATAAGCCAATACACAGAAGTTAAGGGTTAAAAAAAAAAAAAACTAAAAAATAAAAGTCAATTAACAAGGGGATTAGCCAGAGGCTAGTAACTCCAGGTAGTCAGTCAGCCTTTTTCACTTACCAAGGTGTCAGGGTCCCAACAAGGGCTCCTCCAGTTCTAAGTCATGAACAAGAAGAGGTAAAGGGCTGAGCCCTGAAAGTTCTCCTAATTTATCCAGGCCATTTATTTCATCACTTCCTGTGCCTTCTCCTTAGTTTACATGTCCAATCACAACAGACACTTTTCTTAGGATTGCCCAGGAGGCACTCAATAAATTGTGATTCATCACTCTAGGGCACGTGGGTCAGACCTTCCAACTTGTGAGTTCAGTGGAGTTGTTTACACTTTTGGTGATTAGATTTAAGAATGGTCAAGGTAGAGTTAATCTCATTATCACAAGGCTCGTGGTTTACTCAGAGCATATTCACTTCAGAGAATTTCCTGATGATAGTCCTCTTAGACTCATATTGTTATCACCCAAGTTTTCCTACGCATTTCAGAATCTGGCTTAGTTTCCCTCCTTTTTTCTGTGAGAATTTCAGGATATATTTGTTGTTTAGGTTTCTACATGAATGGGCAAGTAGACTCAATTATCTATGAAAATACTTAGCAATTTCAAATACAATAGTATTAGTAGGTAACTGTAGTAGTAGTAGCAGCAGCATCAGCAGCAGCAGTAGGTAGTTTAATAGGAAGAAATATCCTGAGCTCTCTTCCAGAAGTCTTTTTACATAATTAGGGCATACTAGTAGACACCTAAAAAAGAAAATGAGTAGGGATAGAGTGAAAGTCGTTGACACTTAAAGCTAACTCATCTTAACTGGTCAAAAAAGAGGACACACACACACACACACACCCCACAATATCTATTTGAGATCAGAAATACATCTCATCCAACATGGAAAATGGAGAGAAAGAAAGTATTATTACCTTAAAACTTCTATGAAAGTTTTTACTATTTGCTATGCTACATGGATAAACTCTAATTCTTATTATTTTTATGATAGTAACTTAGCTTGGGATCATAAGATCAAGTATAGAATAGCCTTTTAGTTCACATATTATCCCCTCTGAAAATATAAAAACAAAAAAAAATTTCAACCCCCTTAAAAGTCCCCCAAACTAAGGATTCCTCAGAATGCCTAAAAATACCAATATTCTCCTTACCTCCTATTAGTCTCACTTTCAGTTCTAAGACCTTAGTTTAATACTAAGGTAAAAGAAATTAAAGTAGCTGCACAGTTGGTTAGTTCTTTATATATTGTTGAGTCTCATCTTCTCCAATGGAATCCATTCATGTAGCATTAGCCTTATGGAATTACTCTTGAAATTTCTGAATTTCCTGCAAGCAGAAGAACTTGGAAGTTCTAGAGAAAATACTCTTCTCAATGGGCACAAGACAGGTTTGCTTCCCTACATTGTGATCAAACTCCAAGCCACTAACATGTTGCTATTGTCTTCTGATGACTGGTTCCTAAACTCTCTCATTATTTTACTGTTGTCTGAGCTCTTACTTTCAAGGGACATGGCTTAAAATTAATTACACTCTCATCAGACCTCTGCTATTTTTTAAGTCATGAGTTCCCACTGTTATTTAAAGGCACATGACTGAGAAGCTCTGCTAACCACCTTCCGTGGCTGTCATTAGCAGCTAGATCCCTTAAAGAAAATTCTATGGATGCATGGGTTTATGCATTCACCCATTCCATCACTAACTTGGGACCCAGGTCCATTCCTAGGTCTCTTACTTTTCTTTCTTTTTTTTTTTTAAATTATATACTTAATCACCACCACTACCACCACCACAATACATTTAGTTAAACAAATACATAAAAATTTATTTGCAAAACCATGAACTCCATATTGTTTGCAATTTGTTTAAAATAGGTAAATTACATATTTGTGCTAATATAAACATCCTCTGCTTTGGAGTTTCCTTTGGTTTTCTTTTACTTGGATACTTTTTCTCTTGATTTTGTGGTTTTATTAAGTTTTAGTGTAATTAAGATTTAGTGTAATCATATTATTCCTATTCTCTTTTTACATCTCCTCATTTCCATTATTTTCTTTATATTTCCAATATGTCGTCATTTATAATAACAAAATGTGTTCCATTATATTCAAATATCATAATCTATTCAACCATTGCCCCCAATCATTACATTTGCTACTTCCATTTATTTTGTTATTATAAACAAAGTTGCCTTGATTATTTTCATGTGCTCATAAGTTATTACCATCTCAATAATACCCTTGGGGTCTAATACTAGCAATAGGATCTCTAGGTCAATGAGCACAGTTTTACAGCTCTTGATGTATATTTCCATCTTGCTTTCTAAAAAAAAAAATTACATTTGCCCTAGCAATGTAATATTAGACCTATTTCTCCCTGTTCCTAGAAGCACTTAATTTGAGCAACCTAACCCATTTAGTTTTCAGTTAATATGCATCACCAGGATCACATTTACCTCGATTAGGTCTTATGCAGCAGATATATTGTGTTGCCAGAACAATATTCTTTCCAAAATGAAGTCTTTCTAGTTTGGTCATATCCAGTGGAAGTTTTATTCCAATGCCACAGCTTTTCAGGAATTCAGAATTACTTCCATAGTATGATGAGTATAAAATAAGACTTTTGTAGAACATTTATGCTCTCTAAACCACTGTTTTCCCACAACAAACTATGTTTGAATTATGGGTATGCTTAGAATTAGTTCTTCTACTAACCTTACCCTACTAGGTGGAAGTTCTTCAGATATCTATAATTTTTCACTTATTTAAGGTTCTGTTCATTTCCTTAACTTCTTATTTATTTTTGGGTCAGATTTATTTAGTTCGGAGAAGGGAAAATTAAAGTCCCATACAATTATCATTTTGTTATCTATATTCATCTGTATCTCATTTTCTTTTAAAAATATGGATTCTAAAACACTTGCTGCATAAAGATCAATATTGATAATGCTTCATTATTCATAATATCCTCCCCTGACAAAATACTTGTTTATCCTTTCCAATTATATCTAATTTAGCCCCAACACTATCAGAGATCATTACTGCTACCCTTACCTTCACTGGATAAGTTGAGGAATAGTATGTTATGCCCCAACCTTTCACCTTCACTCTATATGTGGCTCTCATTTTCCATGTTTCTTATATATAACCCATATTCAGGTCATTTTTTTATTCTTTCTATTATTCATTTTCTTCCCATGGGTGAATTCATCCCATTACACTCAGTGTCATAGTTACTAAGCTGTGCATTTTCATTTACTCTTCTCCTCATTGTTTGTCACTTTCTTCTTTTCTTTCTGCTATATCCCTCCTCAAATGTCCAATTTCCCTTGACCAATACATTTCCAAATTACACTGTTTCCCATAAATTCTCCCTTATCCTCTTTGCCTTCCTAATTAAAATTGGCCTGCCTTTCCAAAGGTCCCCCCTTGTCCCTACAACCATGCCTTCCTATTTCTTGATATGAGTTTGATACTAAAAATCCCTCCCCTATCTTATCCTAATAGTCTTTCTCTATCTCTGTACCTCAGTTCCTTTCCTCCTGATATATATTTCCCTCCCTACTTCCTCCATAACCTCATTCTTCTCCTTCTGTTTTTCTGAACATTAAGAAATTTTCAACCCTCTGATTGTGTATGTCATTCTCTCTTTATCTCAGATGAGAGTAGGGTTCTAGTACTACTGCCTCCACCCCTTATCCATGGTAATTCTTTCACTCATATCTCTTTACTATGAAATTACCATTTTATTCTACCTCCTCTTGGTCTACTCTACTACCATTTTAGCACATTCCATTCCATTCACTACAACTTCAAGTTTTCCATCCATTTGCACACTTTTATTTTTTAGCCATTATCTTCCATATTTGAATCAATACTAAGTTTTGGTTCCAACGCAGAAAAGTGGTAAGGGCTAGGCAATGGGGGTGGGGGTGGGGTTGAGTGACTTGCCCAGGGTCACACAGCTAGAAAGTATCTGAGGCCATACTTGAATGTAGGACCTCCTGTCTCTAGTCCTGGCTCTCAATCCTCTGAGCCACCTGGCAGCCTCCTATACACATACTTTCAAAATACCCAGGCAGTGATCATTAGTCTTTCATCATTACATTTGTTTGTTTCTTATAGATCAAATTTACTGCTGAGTTTTAGATTTTTTCCCAGGAATGGTTAGAACTCCATCAGGTAATTAAATGTCTATTTTTGTCTTTTATAATTATACATATTTTTGCTTGATATATTATTCTTGGTTGTAAATCCAGCTTTCTTACTCTGTAAAATTCTGTTTTCCACTCCTGCATTCTTTTAATATAATGGCTACTAATACTTGTGTTATTCTGACTGTTTTGCCACAGTATTTAAATTATTTTCCTTTTGTTGCTAATAGTATTTTCTCCTTGGAGCCAGAGAATTTAGCAATGATGGTCCCATGCATTTTTGGTTCTCTTTAAAATAGTGATCAGTGGATTGTTTCAATTTCCATTTTACCCTCGGATTCTAGAATTTCTGGACAATTTTCCTTGATTGTCCATTTTTGTCACTTTTAGCTTTGATTCTATGGAGTGATTTTTAGTTATTTTTGTGTGGAGTATAAAGGAGTCAAGAAAGCTTCATGCCTTACTCCATCATCTTCTCACAATGCCCATCTATTTTACTTTTCTATTGACTACTAATTGTCTAGCTAATTTTGACTGCTAAATGTAGCCCTTTTATTCCTTGTACTTATAAAGTGCTGGATCCATCCCACAACATCCTTAACCAATGGAGTAATTCCAAATTCTTGAGACTTAACCATTCTTTTGGTATATTGGAATCCATTTATTATGGTAGTACAGTCAAAGTAATGGGAACATTCAAAGGAATGGTTCATAATAATGATGATCCAGTAAAGGATACTGAGAAACACATAATTGAACCACTCTTATGGTCTTGTGATTTTAATGTTATCACTCTTATCAGATTATAAACTCCTTGAAGGAAGTGTACATATGTTATTTAAATGTTTGTGTGTTCAGATTTCCTTAGATCTGCCTTAAAAGTCTCCCATCGAAACTCTCCCCAATTAAGAACAAAGGAAAAACAAAATCCCTCTTAAAACAAGGATGGTCAAGAAAAAAAACAATTCTTCATTGGTCATCTCTCTCTCTTTCTCTCTCTCATACACACACACACACACACACACACAAATCTGTATATATGTATACTTTTTAAATTAAATTCTATGCTCCTATACTTTAAGTTTTTCATTTCTCTATGAAGATATGAATAACTTTTCATTATTAGAATTCTGCAATCCTGGTTATTCATAATGCAGATCAGAGATTTTAATGTTTTCAAAGTTTTTGCTTTCAGTATATTATCATTTAATATAAATTATTATACAGGTTTAGTTAAATTCACTATATATCTTTTCATATGTCTTCTAAAGTTTCTCTGAAACCATCCCCTCCATAATTTCTTACAGCACAATAATATTCTAGACTATTTATACACCATTACTTGTTTAGTCACTGCCCAATTTATGTACATACCCTCCAATACTCATTCATTGCAACTTCTAAATGATCTATAATTATTTTTTCAAGTACTTAGAGTTTGTTCTGCTTAGCATTAATCCCTGCCTTAATTTATTCCATGTATAGTTATCCTTCTTACTTCTTCATTTTTCCCTTCAGTTTCTTTGTTGGGTGAGATGTGTGTGTGTGTGTGTGTGTGTGTGTGTGTCTGTGTCTGTGTCTGTGTCTGTGTGTCTGTGTATATCTGTATAGTTCTCTCTTTTGATCAGTCAAGATGAGCGTTAGCTTTTATGTCTACCACTTTCCACCTATTCCTAATCTTTGGTGTATAGATGTCTACTTGCAGTCCCTAATTTTGAGAGTGGACTTTTGGAGGACAGCTTTGTGTTTCCTTTTATTCTACCACTTTTGCTCTGCCATCCCAGAGTGCACATGTGCTATTAATCTTTATATCTTCTCTATTGAGTACTATATTGCAAGGGAGGCTGTGGTATATAGAAACCAACACACAAAATTTGGAGTCATGAAGAACTGACTACAAATACTGCTTCAAGATGCACTAAAATCTTTGATCCTAATATGTCTGTAAAGATCTTTGCAGAATTTGTAGGACTATATAGGATTTTAAGTTTCAGCTTCAAACTGCACTAAAACTTCTTGGACAAATAGAATCAAAGAAGATAATAGTTATAAAATAATTAGCCCAGTTCCAGGAACAAATGAACACTATATGAATGCTTATTCCCCTTCTCCTCCTCCTCATCTTTTTTGAAAGAAGTCTTTTATTTTATTTTTTTAAACTGTTACTTTCCTTCTTGGAGTGAATACTGAGTATTGGCTCCAAGGCAGAAGAGTGGTAAGAGTAGGCAATGGGGGTCAAGTGACTTGCCCAGGGTCACACAGCTGGGAAGTGTCTGAGGCCAGATTTGAACCTAGGACCTCCTGTCTCTAGGCCTAGCTCTCAATCCACTGAGCTACTCAGCTGCCCCTCCCCTACTCTTCCTTTTTAACTAAATGAATTGGCATGAGGAAGATAGTTCCTGAGTCAACAATTTCATAATTAGACATTTTTGTAACTAAAACAAGTAGCTTTGGAGAAGGGGATTGGGAGTAGTATGACCTGGTAGAGAAATATATCCTGGAACATCATAAGAGTTCTAAGTTACTGAATGGGGAAGATGTTCCTGTAGGAAAAACTTCCACTGTTATTGCAGCAGGGTGAGATAAGAAATGGAGGAAATCCTCTCTAAATTGTCTTCCCTGGTTCAAGGTTCCAGTTACTCTGGTCTGGTTATATCTTTTGGAGTAAGTACAGTGCTATACGAAAGAGTTTTATTTCAGATAACATTTCAAGGATTCATGGAATTTTTTTTAACATTTATTAATATTCATTTTTAACATGGTTACATGATTCATGCTCCCCTTTCCCCTTCAACCCACCCCCCCCCCCCCCCCCCCCCC
>NC_058132.1:219177038-219291733 GCF_016433145.1 Gracilinanus agilis
CTTCCTCTCCTTCTTATAATAGTATTTGTCCCCTCTCTCTCCCATGCCCTCTTTGTGTGTAATAGAATATTCTATTTTCTTATTCGCTCAAGTTTCTCTTGGTGACCCCTGCTATTCTCCCCCTTTTTCCCATCCCCCATGCCATCTTAGATTATTTAGTGTTCCACCCTCACCCTGTTAATTATTCTTCTGATTACTATAATAGTGAATATTATAATAGTGAATAGAGTTCACTACAGAGAATTATACATAATATTTCTCTACAAAGGAATACAGATAATTAGATCTCACTGAGGCCCTTAAAAAGGCAAATTTAAAAATTATAAGTTTTCTTTCTTTCCCCTCTGTATCTTATTTACCTTTTCAGGTTTCTCTCGATTTTTGTGGTTGGATATCAAACTTTCCATTTAGCCCCGGTCTTTTCTGTGCAAATACCTGGAATTCTTCAATTTTGTTGAATGCCCATACTTTCCCTTGGAAATATATAGTCAATTTTGATGGGTAGTTGATCCGTGGTTGCAGGCCCAGCTCTCTTGCCTTTCTGAATATTGTATTCCACGCCTTGCGGTCTTTTAGTGTTGAGGCTGCCAGATCCTGTGTGATCCTGATTGTTGCTCCTTGATATTTGAATTGTTTCTTTCTGGCTTCTTGTAAGATTTTTTCTTTTGCTTGGAAACTCTTGAATTTTGCAATGATGTTTCTTGGCGTTTTCCTTTCTTGATCGAATGCCGCAGGTGTTCTATGAATCCTTTCAATGTCTATATTGCCCTCTTGTTGTAGGACTTCAGGGCAATTTTGCTGAATTATTTCTGTTAATATAGAGTCCAGGTTTCTATTAATTTCTGGTTTTTCTGGAAGACCAATTATTCTCAAATTGTCTCTTCTAGACCGGTTTTCTTGGTCTGTCACTCTCTCATTGAGATATTTCATGTTTCCTTCTATTTTTTCAGTCTTTTGGCTTTGTTTTATTTGTTCTTGTTGTCTTGAGAGATCATTAGTTTCTACTTGCTCAATTCTAGCCTTTAGGGATTGATTTTCGGCCATAATCTTCTGGTAATCGGCCATAATCTTCTTGTTTTCGGCCATAATCTTCTGGTATTCCTTTTCAATCTGGTCATTTCTTGTGTTCAATTTGCTTATCAGTTCATTTGGTTTCTGAGCCTCGCTTTCCAGTTGCAAGATTCTACCTTTTAAGCTGTTATTTTCTTGCCAGATCTCTTCCATTTTCCTCAAAATCTCAGATTTGAACTCTTCCATAGGTTGTGAGGAGTTTTCCTTATTTGGGGAGGGTCTGGATGGTTGTTTGTTCTCCTCCTCTGTTTGCTCAGTTGTCTGGATTTTCTCTGTGTAGAAGCTGTCGAGTGTTAAAGACTTCTTTTTTTTGTTATTATTCTTTCTCTTCTGAATTTCCTGTAACTGATTAGCCATCATTAGCACAGCAGCTTCTCAGGTTTATCCTCGCTCTCAGTGTCTGTCTGAGATTTATTGGCTCCTGAGGACTGAGTTCTAGTTTTTTCCAAGGTCAAGCCCCCTGGTGGATTCCCTTGCTTGAACCTCTGCAGGAGGTTTCTTTACAAGTCTCAGGGAGCTACTTCCACAGTCGTATACCCGTCTGCACTGGTTCCCCACTTAGGCTTTAGTTCCTGGTTGTGTTTGCCTCCACCCACGCCCACGCCTCTGCTCAGCCAGCACCCACGCCTCTGCTCAGCAGGTGCTCCACTCCCAGTGTCCGCTCCCGCGCGCGCGCGCTCAGATTTCGCGTGCGTTCTTGACTTAATGGGGTCCTAAGTCTTGCTGCTCTCAGGAACAGGTCCCGGAGCTGCTGATGACTCGATGGGTGCCCCAAGCTTGCTCTATTTCTTTTTAGCTGGGTTCAGAGCTATAGGTGAGTGTGGAGGGGGTGGGGGTGGGGCGGTTGCTCAGCTCGCGCTTGAGTGAGAGCCCTTTTTAGCTTGGAAATGTCTCGATTCCACGTACCTTCCACGCTGTGCCCTGTTGTGGGGTTCCTCCGTTCGTCTGGACTTGTTTTTATGTCCCCTTGAGGAGTTTTGTGTGTTTCGGTCAGGAGAGGTTTAGAGCTGCTTCTTACTCTGCCGCCATCTTAACCCGGACGATTCATGGAATTTTAAAGTCATATGGACAAGAAAAATTGAGAGAACTACTTACCAACTATAGAAAGCTATTTAGAAACATTCATATTTTTGTATTAAAGTATTTATTTGTTACTTTTATTCTGAATGTTTTTAATTAATTTTAATTAATTAATTCATTAAGAATATTTTTCCATGGTTATATGATTCATGTTCTTTCTCTCTCCTCCTCCCATCACCCTCCCATACCCAATGAGCAATTCCACTGGGTTTTAAATGTATCATTGATCAAGACCTATTTCTATATTATTAATATTTGCAATAGATTGATCATTTAGAGTCTACAACCCCAATCATATTCCCATTGAGCTATGTTTTCAAGCAATTGTTTTTCTTCTGTGTTTCTACTCCCACAGTTATTTCTCCGGATGTGTATAGCATTCTTTTTCATAAGTCCCTCAGAATTGTTCTGGATCATTGCATTGCTACTAGTAGAGAAGTGCATTACTTTCTATTGTGCCACAGTGTATCTCTCTCTGTGTATAATGTTCTCCTGGTTCTTTTTCTTTCCCTCTACATCACTTCCTGGAGGTCATTCCAGGTCACATGGAATTCCTCCAGTTCATTATTCCTTTAAGCACAATAATATTCCACCACCAACAAATACCACAATTTGTTCAACCATTCCCCAATCAAAGTGCATCACCTCATCTTTCAAAATTTTGACACCACAAAGAGCATGCTATAAATATTTTGGCCATATACTTTTCCTTATTATCTTTTTGGGGCACAAAGCCAGCAGTGGTATGGCTGGATGAAAAGGCAGGCAATCTTTTTAAGCCATTTGGGCGTAGTTCCAAATTGCCTTCCAAAATGGTTGGATCAATTCACAACTCCACCAAGGATGCATTACTGTCCCAATTTTGCCAAATCCCCTCCAACATTTTTTACTTTCCTTTGCTGTCATATTAGTCAATTTGCTAGGTTTGAGGTGGTATCTCAGAGTTGTTTTGATTTGCATTTCTCTAATTATAAGAGATTTAGAAGGCTTTTTCATGTGCTAATTGATAGTTTTGATTTCTTTATCAGAAAATTGCCTATTCATGTCCCTCGCACATTCATCAATTGGGGAATGGCTTCATTTTTTGTACAATTGATTTAGTTCCTTATAAATTTTAGTAATTAGACTTTTGTCAGAATTTTTTGTTATAAACATGTTTACCCAACTTGTTGCTTTTTTTCTAATTTTGGTTGCATTGGTTTTGTTTGTACCAAAACTTTTTAATTTAATATATTCAAAATTATTCATTTTATATTTTGTAATATTCTCTATCTCTTGCTTTGTCTTAAAATCTTTCTTTTCCCTTAGATATGACATGTATACTATTCTATGTTCACCTAAATTACTTATAGTTTCCTTCTTCATATTTAAGTCATTCACCCATTCTGAATTTATCTTGGTGTAGGGTGTGAGATGTTGATCTAAACTGAATCTCTCCCTTACTGTTTTCCAATTTTCTCAGTAGTTTTTGTCTAATAGTATTCTAAATGTTTTGAAGTCATCATCAAAATACTATAATTGAAATATCTTTTTCCTAAGATATTTCTAAGTTCATTAACATTTATCTATGTAAAGTTCTAGAAGTTAGATACAAAGAAAAATAGACAAATGAATTATTAAATATTAAAATATTATAATTATCATCTGCTAGTCTCTAAATCAGTTCTCATATATAATAGCAGTTTACACTGTGTATGCAGTAAAAGATGTGTTGCTCTTTCCTAATTAACTAGAGCTTTGTTGATGTTAGCCAGAAAGAGAACAACAAATCTCAGGTCATAGTCAGATATCAGATTGATAATTTGATAATTGCCTTCTATTCAACTGTCAGTGATTAGATCAAAGGTTACCTGTTACTAGACTTCATTAAAACATTTGGCAAAATGTCTTTTCTGACTTTGAGCAGTTATGTTCTGGACAGATGGGACAAATGGTAACATTATTGCCTCGTGCATGTTTTCATGCTAAAAGTAAAAAGCAACAAATTTTTAATAGAAATTTATATTCATATGGAAGTAATATTTAATTTTATGCTAGGAATTTTAACTATAGAATGTTTTTTTTATGTTACCACCCTCCCCTGATACATATAAATTCTGTAGCATAAGTCTTCTTTGATTTATTTTTGTCCCCAACAATAAGCACAGTGCTTCCCATGTGTTCTGTGTTTAATAGTGCTATCTGAATTCAATTGAATTAAACAAATGAACAACAATCCACTCTAAATTGAATTTCTACCATGTGCCTAGGCAGTTGTACTTGTCATTATTTCTGTCTTAAATGATCGTATAATCTAGTTTAGGATGTATATTTAACTAATATAGAACTACAAGAAATTTTATCTCAGACTTTAAGTGGTATAGGAGTTCAAAGATTGGCATAGTTATTGGAAGAATTTATGTTGAGTGTGAGAATTGAATTGGAGTCTTATCACTTCTAACAGAAATATACCATACTGCCAGGAGTAGTGCATGTCTTTAAGCCTAGATACCAAGAAGACTGAAACTAGTCTATTCCTCATGCTTGAGATTTCTGAGCTTCAGTGGTATAAGCTGATTGGGTGCCCATTCTACAACTGGATTTCATATGATGATCTCTGGGAAGTGAGGGGGTTTCACAGTTGTTTGAAGAAGGACAAACCAGCCCAGGTTGGTAGAGAAGGTCAAACTTCCAAGCAAATCAATAGAGGGCTCATTTAGAGAGTTGCCCCTGTATTTCCACCTTGAATAAGATAGGAAAACTTAATCTTAAAAAGAAAAAAATATATACATTACTATAGAATTAGTAAATTTCAGTTGGAAAGAACATCAACAGATAGCTAATCTATCTCCACTCATAGATCTGTAAGCTAAGATCATCGAACATTATAGAGAGATCATAGAGAACAATTAAAAAAGGATTTTGAACAAACCTTCATGATATATATATATATATATATACACATAATGCACATATATAATGTTGGGTTATGGGGCAGACTTCATGTATCATTAGCAGAGATATTGATTAGAATTCTGATAGCGCCTAGAATTTAATTCCATTTAATAAGCATTCATGAAATGCCTACAATATACATGACAACTCTATAAAGACTAAGAAGCAGAGAACATGAGAATATGCACTGGTGAAGATAGTTTCTTCATCAAGAATTTCATATGCCAATTTAATCACAGGTTAGATTTCATCTCATGACTCCTTGTTCTTATGCAAATAATCTCTTTTTTCGGGGGGGGGGAGGAGATGGGAATGAGAACATTTTAACCCAGATATTTCATTCTATAGATTTTATATATTGAAGGAAAGAACTAAAATCTCAAAAAAAATGACATTTCCATTGAAACAAGTTAGAAGTCTAAAATCTAATTTGAGTACACATAAAGGGCATTTCCTACAATTTAGAGGAGATCAAGAAGTAGAAGTTAATGGTAATGATTTTCTAAGAAAACAATAATGCTTGAAAACTGCCAGGTATTGAGCTATTGGATGTGAAAAGGACACAGTCAAGTTTTGAGAAATTAGGTTGTTAAAGTTTTTGTCCTTTCTTATGTGTAAATAGATTTAGATGGAGCCCATTCATAGTCAAAACTCTAGCCACCAGAGATAATGTCATCCCCACCTCCTTTAGTGGGGAGGAGAGATGAGTTATCCACACGTGACAATAAGTAACAAATCAAAAACAAGGGACTGCCCTTTGGGCAGTCCAAATCAGTGTAGAGGCTGCCATTTGTCCACTTGAATTAGAGATGGACCCACAGGAAGTGAGAAAAGACACTACCTCTTCAAGTATGTTGGTTACTTCCTGTTGGGGCAGTTCCTGCTTTGAACTCTGTGCTGAAAGATCTAGGCTGAGACCTCAGGCTGCTTCTACTCTGAATAATCACGTAGGTAAGTTAGGCTGACTTCCTTGGCCTACTTTGGCATTTCCAGACTCTCTACCTTAAGTAGGCTTCTTGCCTCCCTAATTGCTAAGGCTTTGCGGCTTGTAGCCTAGTTTAATTAGCTTTTCAATCCTCTCTCTCCACCCGGGTCTCAGGTAGACCTGGGCTAGCTTCTCCCAACGTTTATTTCACTATCTTTTACCTTCCTAATTGTAAATAAACTACCTTAAACCCGATCCTGACTTGGGTCTATTTTAATTATGGAATCAATCTGAATTATTGATACCTGGCAGCCAAACCTTAAAACCTTAATATATATATATATATATTTCTCCCTCTTACACTTAGGTTACAGCTTAGGTATATCCTGCAATTAAAGGTGGTGTAATGAAGAAAAGAAGATTTCCTTAGGTAACTTTTGGGGTTCATCAGATATTTGTTTGAGACATTTTATGTGCTATTACAATAAAATTATGAAAGGCACACATTTCCTAAGAAGAGACATAATGCCCAGAATAAAGAGTGTCTTCACTGAGTAAATCATATCTAGCCTAAAAATAATACAAATGCAAATTGTATCAACATGTGATACACTGACACACTCCTGCACAGTTCCATTTGACAATCTATATTGTAAACAAATTGCTTTCAAGTGTCCCTGCAGATTTTCACTTAAATATAGTTGTTAATTTTACAGGTCCTTTTTTTTTCACTGATCCCATTTGTTGTCACTTTAATCATGTTTTGTTCAAAATCAACACAAATCAATAATTTAAATATAGGACTAAGGATAGGAATTGATATTGACATAGACCTGCTGTCTATATAGTACAATAAAATTCTTTACTACTTTTCACTAGACACAATATGGCCATTTTCCATGAATAATTCAAAACTTTCTGTGGCATCTTGGGAAACTATAAAGTATGTATATATGAAGGGTTATAATAATTATGACAATAATGATGATGATGTTGAAGGTCAAGATGATAATTTTTCTCTTTACCAGACATGGAAAATTTTGATAATTAAATCCAATGAGAAAAAAACCTCCTCTTGAATCAGTTTCTTACAAATCCAAAAGGTAAAACAACATTGTATTATTGTGTAGTTTGAATAATTGTTTGATCTGGATTTTGAATAACCTAGGACAATATTTGAAGTTCAATAAAAATCACAAAAAATATAGAACCTGCATTCTTGATTTTTTCACATTTTGGAATCATTAAAGGAAAGTTTATTTGAATTGTCATTATTTTAGGAATATTTGTATTGATTTGAAGTTAGTAAGCATTGCCAATATTCTTGCTCCTAAATGTAGAAGCAACTATAAGATACTTGAAGTTTTAGATTCCAGAGGCATTAAAATGCTAACACATCTCCAAAAGTCTTTGTTCCATCACCCGCTGATATTCTATTTCTTCCTTACCTACTTTGGAACTTCTTTCTTTAGAATAATAGATGATTTAGCCACTTTCTTTTGAAGGGATTCTGATAACCTGCAGTGGCTACTTTTACGTTTGTGGAATTTCTATGTATTTTGTTTCAGTCTAAACAGAAAGAGGCAGAAGGTAGAAAGGAACATAAAATGAATGAATTGCAATCTTATACCCACTATTTTGTGCTTCTATGTTATGTACCCTCAGAACAAGGCTCTCTAAGTTACTACAGGGCATTAATGGGACATCTAGTTGTTGGAAGTTAATACTGTACGAGTTAAAAAAAAAAACAACCAGCAATAACAATTTATTTCCTCAATTCCTGATTTCCTGATTGTAGGCTCCCGTCCCTGGGCTAAGGAAGGAAAGAAAGAGAAAATGAAATGAAACAAAACATGGATGTCACCAAAAAGGATTTCTGCTTATGGGTGTGCCTAAATCAAGGAAATGAATAAAATGTTTGATTGTGTTTATGATATATGAGTAATGTTTTGCTTTCATTGACTTTAATTGATCAGATTAAATGACTATAGATTAATGACTCAGGGATTGGTGAATATCACAGAGAATGAGAAAAGAGAGAAGAGTTTTCTTAAATAGGATAAGGTGCTGAACTGTAGTCTGGCTGGTGAGAACAGTAACCTCATAATGTAAACAATTGAGAATATTGACACAAAAGAATGGGCCCAAAAGCCAACAGCACTAAAACAGAAAGGGGAACAGAGATTTTATGGTTATGTGAGAGTGGCCTCTTAAATTAGGTAGTACAAATAAGTGGAATGATTTTTTGACTGGCGGTAAAATACCTAGATCAATGTCTTTTGAACTGGATCAGGCTTGGATCACAGTGCCCCAGTGGTGTCAAAATTCCATGAGTTCACAAAGCTGCACTTAAAGTAATAATAATTGAAATCAAATATTTTTAGGGATAGGAAGCATTGTCATGGGAAAAAAAATAAACCCTGATAGTTTGAGGTATAAAGCCTCTAGAAAATTAGAGTTAGAATGGATAGGGCTTATGTTGTTATTTCTTTAAAATTATATTATCACTTTACATGCTTTGGTTTCAAGGATTAATATGTTTTTATTATTAAAATTAGATTAGAACTCTGAATTCCATTCATAGGAAGATACCATAATTCCTGCTTTGTGGTACCTAATGAAAAGTGTGACATGAAGTGCTAACACCTCCAAATATGTAATTTCTGCAGTCTAAGAAAGACAATGAGTGATAGGACTGATAATTAAAAAAAATTTTATGGGAGCAAATATTCAATAGGATATCTTATGAAATTATAAATATTTAGAGTTGAAAGAGACCTTGGAAATCACTGCACTCATCTCCTTTATTTGACAATTGGAGAAGCCAGGCTGAGAAAGTTCAAGTGACTTGCCCTCAAATCAATCAACTCCATAGTTTATCTAGGTTGAAAAATCAAAGTCACATAATGCTTATGGCAGCAGAAACATTCATAAAGCACAGGTCACTTTGCCAAACACCTAAAGTGACTATTCCGATGTTTTCCCTAAGAAGAAAAGGAAGGACCAACAATACAATACTTCACCCAGAATGTGTCTGTATGCCCAGGGAAACCTGATACCTGCTCAGTGAACAGGTACTCATGGCAAATCTGCTCAGTTTCCTATGAGTGATCTTTTTGCCACTTCATGCTTCACCTTGAAGATATTCTAAACAAGCCATCATAACAATTCTGATAATGTCAAAATTTCCTCCCAGCAGAAAACATTTAAGTGTAAATCCCAAAATCTTATGCATTTATATACCTTTGGTAGGATTTAAGCAAAAAAATTACATATTGAAATCCTTTCATCTACATCGGATTTAAGCTATGTCAAAAGTTATATGCTTCTTTAAAACCATTCTGGCATTTAAAATGGTCAGAAAATGAAAAAAAAGGAATTCATCAGAGCCTAATCACAAATACACTTCACAGATATTATTTGAGTGGATTACACATTGCAGTTTTATCAGATGGCATATTAAAGTGAAATAATTTAGAATTTAGAAGTAATTTGAAATTCTAATAAACTAATTTCCTGTGAATTTTCCATTAAGAAATGATTCTTAATGCCTATTAAAACTGGAGGAAGAGGTCACTTGGCCTATACCAAATAAGCAAGTTGAGTGGAGTGGAGTAAGAATAGTGCATTAGCCTTTACTCTCTATCTTAAAAAATAATATTTAAAATGCCAACCTTTACAGACAATTAAAAGCAAACAGAATCAGAGAAATCCATTCTATTACACTGAAACCCTGCTGTTTTGGCTTAATGCTACTCCAAGTACTTATTTTGAATGAATGTATCTCTGATCATAAATGAAATCTAGACTAGACTTTTGCATATGAAACCTGAAATATATGGCTCTCTCCAGACTAAAGAAACTATATATTTTTGTTTCAACAACAGTGAAGTTGAAAGAAAGTTCTTCATCAGATATGGCAAGGGTCATCTTTCTCTTCAATCTCTTACTTTACCACTAAGGGAGATTCTCCCTTGCTTTCTGATTTACTCACTATTCTGTGACATTAAAGTAGCAACCTACATTTAAATAATGCATATATTTTTGCATATTTCTAAAATGAAATAGATTATTCTTTTTCCTTAGTCATATCAGAAAACATTCTAGCATTTATGACCATGATAATTTCAATAATCTGTGAAGAATAGAAAGTATGGTATCATTCTAGAATCCCATTGTAGAATTCTTATTTTCTCAGTGACATATGACTGATAACTACTCCTAGAATATTGGCAAAATCTCTTCTTAGTAGAATGACCAAGATTATGAAGCACTGGAAAAATTGACAAGGTACAGGTATTTTCCTAAAAATCCGGACTTACTAAGCCAAGGAACATTAGCTGTTACATTTGGGAGGAATAGCTATCCAATTCATCCCAGATTGACTGGAAAACTGTCCCAAAACACTGCCTAATAAACATATGTTTATCTTTCTCTTTCTGTAAATACAAGGGACATATGTATGTAAACACACACATATTTATGTATATACACTTACATGTACACATATGTACATGCAAGAAAAATTTGAGACTTTCAGTAAGAAAATACCAAGATTAATGAGGATAATAAATAGCTTCTCACAGAAGGTGGAATTTTAGCTGATATTTGAAGGAGATAGATAAAAAAAATGATTGGAGTCAGGAGATTTATTATCATGTGAGATTCAGCAATGATGCCAATGTTCCTGGCAGAATCTATGGAGGAGGGAAAGGTGCAAGAAAAATATGGAGGTGCCAAGTTATTAAGGGATTAGGTGCCAAACAAAACAGTTTATATTTGATTCTAGAGAAGTTTTTGAAGTTTATTGAGTAAGGGAGTGACACAGATCAACACTTTAGGAAGGTCAATTTGACAGTAAGTGGAGGATGGACTGGAATGGGGAGAGATTTAAGGCAAAGAGACAATCCAGTAAGGTACTGCAATAGTCCAGGTATAAGAGGAAGAGGGTCCTCACCAAAGTGGTTGTAGTTTCAGAGGAGAGTAGGGGACATAGGGAAAAATGTTATGATAATAGAAATGACAAGAATTGACAAACAACTGAATAATGAATGTTGGAGAATATGAGGAGTTGAGGATAACACACCTAGACTGTGAACCAGATAACTTGGAGGATAGTGGTACTCTTGAATAAAATAAGGAAGTTTCTGAGAGGGGAGAGTTTAAAGGAAGAAATAACAAGCTCAATTCTAGACATATTGTGTTCAAGATTTCTGTAGGATATTTAGTATGATGTGTTAAATAAATGAGATGAGAGGTTGGAAGAGAGATTTGGATTGGCTGGACAAGTAGATCTGAAAGTCATCTGCATACACATGTTATTTGAATCCATTGGAATTGGTGAGATTAACAAGCAAAATAGTACAGAGGAAGAAGAAAAGGGGATCCAGTTCAGACTCTTGGGGTTTGGGGGGAACATACACTTGCAATAAGTGTGACTTAGATGAGAAACCAGAAAAGGAGTATGGGCAAGAGCAGTCAGATAAAAAGAAAGAGAGCAATACTATGAAAATCTAAAAAGAAGGTGATCAATACTTTCAAGGGCTCTATAGACGTCAAGGAGGATAATTGAGATTTGGTAATTAAGAGAACCTTGGCAGCTTATAGAGAGTAGTTGTATGATAAGTACAATATTACAAAATACAGTATTGTACAATAAGTAGTTGTACAAAAAGCAGTTAGAAACCAGTCTGTAGAAATTTAAAAAGAGAATGACAGGAAAGGAATTGGAGATACCTACTATTGATGGCCTTTTCAAGGTCATGAACATGAAAAAGTCATCTCTCCCAAAGAAAAAAGAGAAATATATACCATAGCTAGTGGGGACATATGGATCAAATAAAGATTTTTTCAGGATGGAAGAGCCATAGGAATATTTATAGACAGCAAGGAAACAGTCAATGGGAAGAGTTTTAAAATCTGTCAGAAAATAGGGATAAAGGGAGTGACAATTTTTTTGAAAAGAAATAATTAGATGGGATCCCTTGTACAAGTAAGGCAGTTTTGCCTTGGCAAGGAGAATTACCAATTCCTTATGTGAAACAAGGATGAAGGAGGAGACAGAAGCCATCTGAATGATGTGTGATGAGAAGGTGAGAAGAATGAGTTCTCAGTGAGCTGCCTCCATTCCCCTCATGTCCCCAGTGAAATATGATATGAAATATTTAGTTCAAAAGATGAGGGGCAAGGTGGAGCTATATAAACTTTGAGTAAAGATAAAAAAGTGTGGAAGAAGATCTGAGGTAAGTGGAATGATGAATAGATTAGGGAGCTGTAAAATGATTATGTAGCTCCCTTGAGGACAGAGTTAAAATTACAGCATGGTATAGTTGAAAGAAAATTAATTGATTTCATTAGACCAATGTTCAAGACTAAAAACTCATCTAACTAGCTGTTTGAGTTTGAATTAATCTTTTAATTTCGGACCCTCAATTTTATCACCTGTTAATGATAGTTCATTTACTTTGTTGTTGTGGGAAGGAACTTTATAAATCTTAAAACGTAATATAAAATATTATTTTTATGTTTGTTATAACCATGAGACTCTATACTTTCATGTATTTTCATTACTAATCCAATATGACTAAATTACAATATTCGAGTCTCTACTAAATACCAAGGTCTGTGTCATTATTCATTCATTCAAAAACTTTGATCGAATTAGACAAGTCTCATTACTATCCTTCCTGTAAGATGTATTATTTCTGACTCCCTGGTTTTTTTTTCACACATTTTCTTATTATAACCATTTTCTTCTGCTATCCCAATTTTCCTTCATTCTTCAAGGCCTAGTTCATGTGCCACCTCCTGTATGAAGCCTTACTTAAATATTACAGCTCACAATGATCTTTCTGTTCTTTAAAAATAATATGTACATGATTTTAATTCTTTGTCAAATTTTGCCTTGCATTTTATTTATCTCTCTCTCTCTCTCTCTCTCTCCAATTGTCTAATTTTTCTCCAACTTGAATGTAAGGTACATGAAGTTTCATACTTATTTTAATTGATTTTAATAATTTTAATGTTTTCATAATTTTAATAGTAATAATGCCAGTACACCTTATTTATATGAACATTTAAAATATTACAGACTTGAGTACAAATGATGGGCTCTCTCATGAATTCAGTGGAGGCTGGGTCCATGTCTTATAACTTTGTGCCTCACAATTCCTCTAATGAAATGCTTGGCATATTTTTTGGGGGTATGGAAAGGTAGAGAGAAGGGGATTGATTTAGATTTATCATTTCATCAGTGTGAGGAATCCCAGGAATAGAAACCACTTAAGTCAATTCAATTCAGAAACTGCTTTGCAATTTATAGTTTTACTGAGTTTCCTGGAACACTGATGGGTTAAGTGACTTGTTTATTATTGGCCACATAGCTAATATGTGTCAGAGAAAGGACTTAAACCTGCCTCCTGGACTGGCCCTCTAGTCAAATTAAAAAGTTATCTTTTCAAACTCAGGTACTTAGAAAACATTGTTTTAAATAATTTTGGATTATTATTACTATATTATGTATCAATATGAGTACATTATTATTGTTAATGTAGATAATTGGAAGTGATGAACAGGGGCATAACATAGTACTAGAAGTTAGAAGACCTGAATTTAGATCTGCCATTCATTAAACACATGATATACCCTCTCTGACACTTTTTTCATATCTAAAATGACTTGATCTAAAAGTATATATCTCCATTTCTTGATGATTTGGCCAAAATTAATTTTTATAGCTTCAACCACAAATCTTAATGTAAAAAATAAATAAATAGAAAATTACATAGCTAAATGTATAAATAAATAAATAAATGTACAAATAAACAAACCCCTCAAATAATTAAACAAAGAAAATAATAAATAAAGATATCTGGTAAACTGGTTTAGTTTTTTCATTAATTTTTAAGAACAATTTTTTCTATTTCTCCCTCTATATTAGAAAATAATTAATACCTAGGAGGTATTAATGACTACCAACACTGTATCTGGGACTTCTATTTTGATCTATAACTTCTGCCTTTCTCCTCAGCCTATAATCTCTAATACATTTCAAATTATAAATATGAAAAATGATAAAGGCTGGTATAATAATATAAATTAGTAATTTAATTAAAGCCATGCTGATAGATTAAATCATTAGACCACGTGCTTGTAAGCATTCAAAATTACCGCTCCCATCACTGTCTCCTGTCTCCTCCCAAATCTGCTGGCCAAGAGACCACTCCCTCCTAACCCAGGAGATTTAAGCCCTTCCCTGCGTCAAGACGTCAGCCTCCCCAAGCCCAAAGACCTGGAAACGGAAACCAGTTGGACCATGTTGGATCACGGGAAATGTAGTCTTGATACATTTTCCCTGTCCATAGAAATATATACACTTTTTAGATGGCATTTCCCAAATTTCACTTTTACATTCATTGATTCTTAGATGAACAGTTGATATTTATGATAAAGAGGTTATTAGATTACCTTCCATCTGTAGCTGTCTAGCCAATGTGATAGTTTACATTTCCCTACAAAAAGAACCAGAATGAGACCATTCTATGCCTTTAGACTTTTTCTGAACTCTGTTTCATTTTTGGAACTGTACCCTACATATACTCAGTGAATTCTGAACCTTTATGGAACACAATGAAATAAGACTCAGATTTCTATGCCTACTATGTATCCAGAGTTGTATCAGTATTTGTTCATTCAAGCTCTCTCGTCCAATTAAGCCAGTCTCACTATTGTCTGTCAAAGGAAAAAAAAATCATTAAGTAATAAAATGGCTTCCTGCTTTGCTTTACCAGAATCTTTCTGACTCTATTTATTTATATATTCTCATTTCAATCATTGTTTTCTGTCACATCTTCTCACAATTGAAATAAAGAATTCCACGATTAAAGTTAAATATTTTTACTGGAAAGGCACATGGTCCATCCTATAACTGAATAAGAATTCCTTTTAAAATACCACCGACTAATATTCATATCAATTTGACTATTCCCTGTTTTGTATTACTTATTTCCCAGGGTTAATGTGACAAAATCACTTCGTATCATATATTAATTTAAAATTATGAATTAACCTTTTCTTCATGGAATTGTGAAAATAAGTTGAGAGAGCATAGAGAAAAGCTCTTTGTCTTAAGTTCCTATATAAATATTATCTAAAATAAATATTATTTTCATTATTAATGGTGGAGGTATCTTGTAGGAAACATAAAGTCACAATTGGAACTGACAATTTCTGAGCTTTATGCCAGTAGAGGGCAGTGCCATTCCTTTATAAAAGCCAAACCTCTTAGCACAATTCCTTAGGATTATTTTTCTAATGGAACATTTGAAATAGATATTGAAGAATATATTTCCATTTTCAGATGGCCACTCCTAATTATCAATCTTAAGTTGGTTATTTTAATACAGGCACACCCGACTTAAAGAAAATCGGATATTGAAAATACATCAATGAATTTATCAAACAGATCAGTAGGAATGATTATTTGACTATAGGGATGATTCATCTCTTTTTTTTTTTTACAAAAGGATTCATTTAAATAACAAACTTCTCCAGTGCAGCTAGAATATTATTTAATTTATGAAAATTCTATTTGAACATAACTTTTCAGAAACAAATCTATTGTATAAAGTTATTATATACATATGTCAACAACAGCTGTATATACATGGATAAGTATTCTAAGATTATTCTTAAGAAATTGTTGTTTCTCTGTAATGCGTTTTTCAAATTTATTTCTAGGTACAGATGCTATTCTTGGAAAGATAACCTAAATATGTTGGTTCCACTGACTTGTAAGCCCTTCTGTAAAGTTCCTTAGCCTTCTAATATTTTCTTAGCTAATCTGGTAATGTAAGCATTAAATATTTGCACTAGAAATTCAATTTTTGTAAACTTGCCCTTCAATATGAAGGAAGATTTACAATGGAGCAATAGGATGACATTGAGCTCCTTAAATATTTGGACACTTGGACCTAAAAACCCTGGATTGGTGATCTATTGATAGACAATATAATTACTTTCAAAAGTCCATTTTTTATTCTGTGTTTGAAGCATTTTTTAAAGAATGTTTTTCTATTTCCAAGAAACTGACAGATATATGCAGAAATATAGCAGTGTTTACTATGTACAAGACACTGAGTTATACTTTGAGGGTGGTACAGAGAGAAGAAAAACATGTTCTCTATCTGTAAAGAGTTTAAAAATAGAATGTGATAAATTCAGAAAACAAGTATAAACCATGTAGTTGGAGAATTCAGAAGTGAGGGCAATGTTTAGGGGTATATATCAATAATCAACATTTATGGCATTAGATGAAACCTCATATGATGGGGCCAGAGAATTTGGGTAGATGTCTACAGAAGGATTTATATGGGGTGTCATTTGAACTTGGCATTAACATAGGAATTCAAAAAGTGGTGGTTGGAAGGTGGGAGAGAATTCTAGAAGTTGGGAAGGGTATGAGCAAAATCATGAGGCCAAGACTATCTAGACCAGTGATTCCCAAAGTGGATCAATCCAGGGGGGCAGTGATGACCACAGGTGCATTTGGGGGCAGTGAATAACTGTAAGGGGGCAGCGATAGTATGTGACAGGGGGTGCTAAGTAATATTTTTTCTGAAAAGGAGGTGGTAGGCCAAAAATTTTTGGGAGCCATTGATCTAGACTGTATTCAGAAAATGCCAGTTAGACAGTAATTTAAAACACTGAAATGAATTAATGAAAAATATTTATTTAAGTGCTTATTATATGCCAGATACTGTGTTAAGTAATGAGAATAAAAAAAAGGATAAGGCCATTTCCTTTCCTTCCACACTTCTACCCCCATCAAGGGGGATAGAAAGATATAATAAATATGAGTAGTGACTAAAGAATGGAGTTGTGGTCTGGTTTCAGCAGTAGTAGGGTGGTATTAATCCATAGGGAAGTTGGTTGACATGTCCTTTCCAAGAAACAATGATATAATTGATTTGATTATTGTTCCTGTGGTAAGTAGAAAGTATATGTGTGAGGATAATCCAGATGAAAAGATGGACGGGATGGATTACTGCATGGGATATGAAACATGGTGAGAACTAGTGAAAGCGTTGACTTTCTAAATTCAATGAAGAAACTCATTGTAGACTTTAGTTTTGATGTTCAATATGTTCTATGTATTCATAAAAATATTCTGATAGCCATATGCAAGATAGTTTGGAGTGAGGTGTGATTATAGGTAGAGACTTTGTGATTGAACTAAGTATTAGAAGTAGAAATAAAAATAAGATTATTTATGAGATGAGTTTACAGAGGTACAAAGTAAAATATATTGATGACTGAGTTATGGAAGACAGGGCAAGGAAGAGGTAAAGATGACTTTAATATTTTAGACATGAATTTAATTATTGCTTCTATATGAAAAAGGCCAAATGTACATATTCAAGATTGAAAGCCATTTCCAATAGTTTACTAGCCATTTATAAGTGATAATACCAGCAGCATTTCAATCTGAAAATGTCTAAAAATAACTGATAATGTTTTTCATTAAACCTATTCCTTACTTCTACTTGAAGGAATGCTGAAACTATTTCCTGAATTACCCAGAATATAACTATAGAAAGAAAGAAAGAGGAAGTTTAGAGAAATGCCATTCTTCCAATCACCCAAGGTTTGTATCTTATAAAATACTGGTATAGAGAGCCAGCTCTATATGGTAGGGGTCCTCAGTGGTGTTTGGTGGCATCATATTGTTAAGACAGGAAAAAGAAAATGAGAACAACCAGACTAGTGGTTAGACCATGTTGATCTGAACTCTGTGGGCTTTGGAGTTTATTATATACTGAGTTCAAACAAAGAACACAAAGAAAAAGTCACAGCTGTGAAGGGGTCACAAATCATACACAATCCGTTAAAGTCTAAAAAGTAGAGATATAGGTACAAGGACAAGGGCCAAATTCCAACCACCAATTAGTAGGGGTTAATTCTGGGAGCAGAAATATATTTCATGGAGATGTTTACTAATTGCTTTCTGCCTTGATTTACAGGTCTGCACCTGGTCAGATAGTCTGGCTTCAGTCTTATCTCTATCTTTGTCTGTGTCCTGCCTTAACTATATTTTTTAGAGTTCAGGCTTCTTAATTATCAAGGAGAGAATTTTTTAACTCAGTAGTTGCTGGTCTGCTAAGGACTCAAAGCTTTTCAATAAGTGTATAATGTTTTTCCAATAAGAAAAGGTATGGTTCATAAGAGGTGTCAAAAGAGGGGTCTCAGATTTTTATCTATTCTCTTATTGGCTTCCCACACATTGGAAGAGTGTGTGGAATGAATGTTAGATTTAAATGGCTATTATGTTTTTTTGTAAAGGATACTAAATGTAATATATTAGTATCATTTGATGTTCTAGTGTACATCAAGTGAATGCCTTAGAACCTAGACATTGGCCAAATATCTTTTACTGTCTCATGGAGATTATGTATATATCTATATCTATATCTATATCTATATCTATATCTATCTATCTCTATATATATATATAGAGAGAGAGAGGGAGAGAAAAAGAGAAAGAGAAACTAGATTCAATTAGATGAATTTTAAACAAGTTAAAAAGGAGAAATAAAAAAAGCAATAAGGTGGTGGATATCAATTAAGCAAAATGCCTCCAGTGGCATTCAAGGAATGTGTACTTGGTATTTTGTTTTTTAGTCTTTTTATCACTCGAATATCTTTTCCAAGAAAACTCCGTGGGTAGTATTGGAGTGCTGTAATCCATGGCATCTTAAAAAGTCAGATATAATTGAATGAGAGAACAAAAATAACAACAGTGGATAAAGGCATAGATGGTATATTTATACAATTTGCAAATAACAAAACTGGAATGAGCAAATGACACAAAAGAGTTAGGATTGGGACTAGCACAATAATCTCATAAATGGGGGCTCTGGATTCATGAGCATCTATGCATCAATTAATTAGTTAATTAATTGTCAGATCAGAAAATGGGTTGCATTCATTTCTTCATGATTGCCAGGTATAAAACTTGTCTCCAACATGGCACAGCTTTTCATCCATTTTAATATAATGATCTGGAAATTGAAGCCCCTTCTATTAGTGCTGGTCAAAGTCTTACATTCTTAATCATACTTTTTTTCCTTGCCCAAATTCAAATATTTTTCCTCAACACGTCTTCCAAGGATAGAACAGTACATTCCAAGCTCTGGTAGGTGAAAGGAAAAAAGTACACTTTTGAAAGTCAGTAGTCAGTTTCAAATTGAGAGCATCCTCAGTCATTATTGAACAAAAAACTACCATTTTAATCCAGTCCACATAATTCATTGAGGGCCATAGCTTTTACTCAAAAGAGACCCCATTAATAGCCAAAGGACTACCTTTTTCAACTTATGACCTATTGAAGCCCACATTGAATAGAAGTACATATGTACTCTGTGTGTTTATGTGCATGTATGTTTGTATATATGTGGGGTATTCTATATTCTAGCCCCATTCTAATAAGAAATAATTGTCAGTTCTTAACTGTAATATTGCTAAATACGGATGAACTGAGATCTTGTAACCCTTCACTGCCAATAGTTTTCTTATCTGTCCTTTTCTCTTCAGTCAAAAAGCCATCACTGTAATTCAGGTCCTCATTGTCTCGTGTCTACAATTCTTTACTACCTTCACGATTGGTCTTTCTGTTTCTAGGCTCTCACTTCTCATTCCAATCCCCATCTTTTTTTTTCCCCCAGAAGTCAAAATAAGCTTCTTATCACAGGTATGACCATGTTATTCTGCTGATCAAAGAGCTTCCATGAATCCTATAGTATAAAACACAATGCCATCTACAATCTAGTTTCAACATGCATTTTCAGCTTCATTTCATATTATTCTATTGGTGATTTCTTTTTTAAAAATAAAATAAATTAATTAAGAATATTTTCCATGGTTACATGATTCATGTTCTTCCCCACCCCCATAGCCAATGAGCAATTCCACTAGGTTTTACATGTATCATTGTCCAAAACCTATTTCCATATTATTATTATTTGTAATAGAGTGAATGCATCATATTGTTCTACTCAGTTCTGATTTCCCGAATCAGGAGGCACACCAGATAATGTACGATCAAGAGGTACCCTGCTTTATTGCAAGCTCGAGCTTGGGTCCCACAGCCTCCAAGGCAAATGGAACATTGAATGAGGGGCATAGGCAGCTTATATAGTTTGAGTACCGGGAACTTGGGGGGCTGGATGTTTGTTGTTTTTTATTCAGCAGATGTTACTGAGGGTTTTACTGTCATTTAGCAGATATTACTGTTTGTAGGTCTTCCTTTCATTTAGCAGATGGTACTGCTTTTGGGTTTTCCTGTCATTCAGTAGATGTTACTGGTTTTGCATTTTCCTGTCATTCTGCAGATGCTGTTTGTTTGTGTCAGCTCTTATTATTTGGGGCTCAGTCGGCTTCCCAGGCCTATTTATATGAGAAAAATAGGGAATGAATTTGTGTGTGAGGTAAAGATATCCTTACTACATAACTTCAAAAGAGAAAAAAAATAATTCCCTTCCCTAACCTCCATAGAAACCTAGCTTAGTAGAAAAGGCATGAAATTTGGTACCAAAGGAGTTGGGATCATATCCTGCTTTGGTTACAACTAGTTTTTAAATTTTTTTTTCCAGATTACATGTTGGTACAATTTTCAGTAATCATTTTCTGACATTTCGTGATCTATGTTCTTTCCCTCCATTTCACCCCTCCTTCTTCTGCAATATGGCAGGTAATATGAAAAAAGGTTTTACATGTTATTGTATAATGCATAGTTCTATTTTCATGTTGTGAGAGAAGACACACATTGCTTACATTAGAGAAAAATTCAGGAAGTAAAAAGTGAAGAAAGTCATACTTTAATTTGCATTCAGACTCTATCTGTTCCTTCTAGAGCATTAAATAGCTTTTTTTTCATCATGAATCCCTTTGTATTGGTGAGTATCTTTGCAATGCTGATAATAGTTAAATCATTCATGGTTGGTCTTCCTACTTAATTGCTGTTACTGGGTACAATGTTTTTCTGTTTCTGTTTAACTCACTTTGTATCACTTCATATACATCTTTCCAGGCTTTTTTTTGTTGTTGTTATCATCTTTTCATTTTTTTTCAAAAAAACCCTACCTTCTTCCATCTTAGAATCAATACTGTATATTGATTCCAAAGGCAGAAGAATGGTAAGGGCAAGGCAATCAGGGCTAAATGAGTTGGCCAGGGTCACATAGATTAAAAGGGTCTTGAGGATCTCCTGTCTTTAGGCCTGGTTCTCAATCCACTAAGCCTCTTAACTGCCCCATTTGTAATTATAACTTGTTCAGTCACTCCCCAGCTATTGGACATCCCTTCAGTTTCCAGTTCTTTGCCACCGCAAAAAGAGTCTATAGATATTTTTGTACAAATAGATGAATTCCTCTCATCTTTAAATTCTTTGGGATGTAGCTCTATAGATCTACTAGTGCTATTACTAATTAAAAAATACATATTTTATGGCCATTTGGGCATAATTCCTGCTCTCCAGAATGATTATAGCTCCATCCACAATATATTAATGTCCCAAATTTTCTACATCCCCTCCAGCATTGATTATTTTCCCTTTTTGTTTTATTGGCCAGTCTGACAGGTATGGGTTTATAACTTAGTTGTTTTAATTTGCATTTCTCTAGTAAATATTGAAATGGAGCATTTTTCATATGACTAAAGATGTTTTTTTATTTCATCTGAGAATTGCCTGTTCATATACTTTGGCTTCTTATCAATTGGGTAATGCTTTGTATTTTTATAAATTTGAGAAATGAGGCCTTTGTCAATGACAGTTACTATAATTTTTTTCTTCCAAGTTTGTTGTTTCCACTCTAATCTTGGTTGCCTTGGTTTTGGTTGTGCAAAAATCCCTTTTATTTAATGCAATAAAAGTTATCTATTTCATAGCTCACAATGTCCTTAATGGCATGTTTGGATATAATGTCTTCATTTACCAATTGATTTAATAGGTAAACTATTCTGTGCTCCTCTATTTTGACTTAGGGTCCACTGTTTCTAAAATATTTATTTATTTTGACTTTATTTTGGCATATGGCATGAAGTGTTAGTCGGTGTCCTGTTTATATCACAGAGTTTTCCATTCTTCTCAGCAGTTTTTATTTATAGTGAGTATCAAACACTAGATTGGCTACTATGGTCATTTATTGCTTAGTATTTTGTGCCTGATCTATTCCATGGATCTACTAATCTATATCATATCCAGTATCAGGCTGTTTTGATATTTTTTTCTTTATAATATAGTTTGAGATCTGGTATAACTAGGCCACTTTCCTTTATATATTTTCATTAATTCCCTTCATATTCTTGGTCTTTTGTTCTTCCTAGTGAATTTTACTATTATTCTTTCTAGTTTTATGGAATAATTTTTGGTTTCAATTGTTCATTTGTTCAATTCATTCAAAAGTTAAATTGTTATGACCCTGAATAGATAAAATAATTTAGGTAGAATTGTTATTTTTATTATATTGGCTCAGACTATCCATGAGCAATTAATGTTTTTCTAATTGTTTAGCTCTAACTTTATTTGTGTGAAGTGTTATTTAGTTGTGATCATATAGCTCCTGGGTGTGTTTTGGCAAGTGGACTCCTAGGTATATATATATATTGTCTAAAGTTATTTTATATCAGATTTCTCTTTTTATCTCTTGCTGTGGACTTAATTGGTAACACAGAGAAGTGCTGATGATTATGTATAAAGTTTTACTTTATATCCTGAAAATTTCTTGTTATTAATTGTTTCAGTGAAGTTTTTGGTGGACTCTTTGGGATTTGCTAAGTATACCACCATATTATCTCTGAAAAATGATAGCTTTTTTCCTCACTGCCTATTCTAAATTATGGCTACTTGTGCAATCTGATGTGCTAATCAGTTATAAGATTTCGTAGAAAAAAGTTCATAATTAGTTGAGTTAACCATGAGTTCTATTGAGAACTTATGAATTGATTTAGAATAAATTCTCATTCATTCAAAAATTGGAGAGTGTATAAGTGGTCACTGTCCAGAGCTAAGACTTTGTCTTTGTTTGATTCAGAACAATGAAGCTTCACACACAATTTCCTCCAAGTAGTTAACACTATCCAAACAACTTGATTCCCATATCATCTGAAGATCTAAAGGTGTGTGCACTTTTATGCCAAGGTATCCAAAGGTAAATAAATTATATGGTAAGCATATGAGGCTAAAAAGAGGAGTTGGTAAAATTATCTTTTGAGTTAGGGAATGTGCTGAATGTGCACCATTCACTCTAACTGTCTTTATTTTTAATTTCCATTTACTCTCTTAGGTGTAGAACATGCTTTAAACTAGCCTACATCACTTGGGGATATCACATATATTCTTTCAGGCTTTGGTTAATCATTCACAAGATAAAGTGGTTGGATTAGATGATCACTCTGGTTTCCTCTTATTCTAGTACTGTGAATCTATCCTTTTTATGACCCATAAAACCAAGATAATAGACTAGAAGCCCCTTCTGGTTCTGCATTATGTGATAAAATAAAACTGATGTTTATATATGGTTCTAAGTTTTGTGAAATGCTTTAGATATATTGTCTCATTTGATCTTCACCCTGGGAGGTATCTAACAACAAAGAGAGTTTGGGTGCTACCATTAGACAATACCAGAAGACAAAGACAAATTTTGAACATTTGTCTGTTACTAATTGAATGGCTTAAGAGTGGTTAAGTGACAACAAATCAAGGTATGGGTAATTGAGAATTTTAAAAATTTTGGGAAAATATATTGAATAAGGTGACCTTCACTTCTTATGTTAATCAATATGCCATTACTATTATGCATGATATTTTAAGCATATTCAATACCATGATATACTTGCATGTTGCCAAGAGCATTGGTGACCTTTCCAAATATGAATCTTTGATAGAAAACAAACTAAAAAAAAAGGTCATAGATAAAGAAAGAGATGCATAACTCCTATGACTTTTGGGAAACTGTAGTTCTCTGATGTTTCAAAGGCCAAACCCATGGAGTGCTTACAAATGTCTCCACACCTGGTACAGGAACAAATGTAAACTAGAACAGATGGCCTAATCTCCACATTGCATTAGATAAATCTATGGAAGAGCTACCACACCTTGTTCCCCCAAGAATGGTATTGTCAGTGTTTAGTATGCATTATATTAGGTAGGATGTTTGCATTATCAAGCAAATTATCATACACTCCACTGGGTGTGTAGTTTAGTTTTAAAAGAATTAAACTATCACACTTTTCTGGGATAAGGCTTAAAGCTTTTTTTTTTCTTCCTTTTAATTTACTATATAAAGTGTTTTCTTAGAATTTGACAAGTAAGTTTTGGAAGAATCTACAGAGATTAAGCCCAAGTAATTCCTGACCGAGACCATAATATCACAGGCAAAATTGTTATTCAAATGCTGCTTAAATGTTTCCAATAAGAAAGAACAAACTGACTCCTGGTGTATCCCATTGTTTGGGTGTAACTTTAATTATTAGGAAGCTTTTTTATAACCAAAATCATCTTTTCTTACACATGTCTCTTGCCACTTATTCTGCTCTTTGGGTCTGTGTAAGAGCAACTCTGATTCTTTTTCTGAATGACATTTCTTCACCTATCATGCCCTTGGCAAGCCTTTTCTTTTAAATAAGCCAAGTTCCTTCAACTGATCCTCTTGTGGCATATTGTACAGTTACCTTATTCTATAGATTTCCCTTACCTGAGATGATTCACATTTTATTTATAGTTTCCTAAAATGTTGTACTGAGAATTGAACTTGATCCTGCAGATATAACCTGACCAGGACAGAATAATCTGGAATTACTAAATCCCTCCTTTTGGACATTTTGTCTCTCAATACTGCTTGGTATACCATTAACTCCACTGGGTGACATTCAAGATTGTTGGCTTATATGGAGTTTATCCTATCCTACTCCCTTACAGGAACAATTATCAAAGCATTCATCTCTTGAATTTGTGAAATCAAGTGTTCAATTCTAAATGTAAGATGTTAAATTTATCTACATTCATAGTATCTTCTTCATATCATATATTCATATCATATCACATTCTTCATAATGTGACATGACCCATCATTTTAGACTATGACCTCATTGTATTTGGAACCTACCACTCCAAGCTTTGTACAAACAGCAATTTGTCAAACTGTCAGCTATTCCTTCAACCAAGTCACTTACACAGAGGACCAAGTTAAGGTCACCTCCTTTTCTGAAAGTTGATGGTTTAGGTCTCTGTAATTCAACCATTTACATTCACATAAATTTACTGTCATCTATCACATATTTCTCTGTCTTATCCACAAGTTTAATAGAAGAGCCTTTTTCAAATATTACTGTTGGAATAAATAGATTATGTCTAAAACATCCTCTGATCAATCAGGATATTTATCCTTTTAAAAAGGAAAAAATAGGCTTGACTTATATTAATACTTTTCTTCTCTAAGTTCTCACAAAGCATCCCTTTAATGAAATGTTTAAGAATTTTGGTCAGATTGAAATGAAGTTCACTGGTCTATGATTTTCATACATCAATTTCTTCTCCCTTGAAAATGAGATGTCACTTGTCCAGTTCTAAAGTATCTCTCTGGTTCTCCATGTTCTTTTTTTAAACACTTGTTTTCCATCTTAGAATCAATACTGTGCATTAATTCTAAGGCAGAAGAGCAATAAGGGCTAGGCAATGAGTCAAGTGAATTGCTCAAGTTCATACAGCTAGGAAGAATCTGAGACCAGATTTAAACCCAGGACCTCCCATCTACAGGTCTGGCTCTTAATCCACTGAGCCACTTAGCTGCCCCATCTCTAAATTCTTTTAAAGATCACTGACAGAAGTTCAGCAATCACACTTGCGAGTTCTTTAGATACTATAGGATAATGTTCTCCAAAGCTTTTCTGTGCATAACTATTTAACTTATGTATAAAATATATATACATATGTGCATATATATGCATATGTGCATACATGCACATATACATATGTGAATAACTATTTAACTTATGTATAAAATATATATGCATATATATGCATTATGAAATTCATATAAAATGTTATTTTAATGGTATAAGATAAATATATAGAGAACCTTATCAAATTTATAAGACTATGATCCAGTCTTCAATTGATAAATGGTCAAAAGATAATAATGAACATTTTTTTGAATGAAGAAATCAAAACTACATTTAGATACTATATGAAAAAATGCCCTAAATCATTATTGATTAAGGAAATGCAAATCAGCTTTGAAATATCATCCTGAACCTATATTAGATTGACTAAAATAAAAAAAAGGGCAAAATGACAAATGTTTGAGGGATGGGGAAAAATAAGATACTAATATATTGTTGGTAGAACTATGAATTGATCCAACTATTTTGGAGAGCAATTTGGAATTATATTCAAATAGTTATAAAACTATGTATATCTTTTAACTCAGTAATATCATTATTTGTTTTATTTTCTAAACTGATTAAGGAAAAAAGGAAAATAAAATATATATTCTAAAATATGTATATCAGTTCTTTTTTTGTATTAGTAAAGAACTGGAAATTCTTAGGAATATTCATCAATTGAGGAATGATTGAACAAGTTATGGCATAAGATTGTCCTGGTATATTAATGTTCAATAAAAATGGCAAAGATAAACACAAAAAAACTGAAAAGACTTATATGAAATGATGCAAAGTGAAGTGAGCAGAACCAGAAGATTGTTGTACGCAATAACAACAAGAATGTACTATGATCAAATGTGAATGACTTAATTACTATCAACAAGGGAAGGATCCAGGTTAGTTCAAGGGACTCATGATGAAAAAAAAGATATCCACTGCCATAGAAGGGGCAGAGTCTGAATGTAGTTTGAAACATATTCACTTTATTTCCTGCTTGAATTTTTCTCTAGTGCAAACAACATATAACTCATTTCATAATATGACAAACAAGGAAATATATATTATGCAATAATATATATGAAGCCTATATCATGTTACCTGCCTATTTGGGAATGGGAGAAGAGTGCGGGTTAAGAAAAGAGAAAGAATGAGACATGGATTTTTGGGCGTAGCTAATGTGAGAGTTTGTTTCTTTTGGATAAGCTTGCTTAATATAATTTATTACATATTTATAATAAATCACATATGTTATTTTTATTTTATATGTTATATTATGTTAATGTAGTAAAAATAAATTATAAAAATATAGTAAATGATATTGTGAAGAGGGTTGGATGCAATAAATCTTCACATTTTTTGACAAGTCTTCCCATGTAGTCATGCCAAAACTTCCTCTCAGTCTACTCCATTTAGGGCTGTAGTAGGGTTGTTATTTGAAAAGCACTGCTCTAGAATTTAGTTGGTTTGAGTCTAGCCACTTAAACTCTAAGACTTCTAGGGGATTTGACAAAGGGATTTCTTAATGAACTGGTTGTATTAATAACAGCTATTGCCTGACAATAACTATCATATATTTGTTAGCCATATCATTTTTGATAATATATACTTAGCATACTCTCTTGTGAAGCTGTGAACTGACACCACCACTCTGGGGAATAATTTGGGACCATGCCCAAATGGCCATCAAACTTGGAATACCCTTTGACCCAGCAGTATTAGTACTAAATCTGTATCTCAAAGAAATTAAAAGGATGGAATAAAGAAAAGTAAGGCAGTAAGAAATTTAATATGGTTTGAGGGTCAGGAGGAAGCCAATACTGTCCCTTCAAATAACACTTCTTATTCTCATGACAAAAAAATCTATGTGTAATTTCATTTCTTTGCGTTAAATATTTTCTTTTATATAGTTACCTGGGTAATGGTTAAAAACGAAATAAACTTCTGTGTAATCAGGGTTTGATGTATGCCTAGAAAACTGAAATTCGCATCACATATGTGGAAGTCTTTGGGGACATACTTCTTCTGTAGTACAGAATGACAGTTTCATTCTCTAAAGGCCTATTATATGATTAGAATTTTTTCAATAATTGTATAAATGGAATTATCTTAATATTTAAAAGTACCTGACTGAGAGGATCCCTTCACTTTGTTGTTGTTTTTTTAAAACCCTTATTTTCCATCTTAGAATCAATACTGTGCCTGAGGGTCCGATTTGAACCCAAGACCTTCCATCTTTAAGCTTGACTCTCAAGACCCTGAGCCACCTAGCTGCCCTAAATCTTTCATTTTCAATTATTACCAAATAAAATATTATGTGGTAAGGGAGAAGGGTGTGATGGCTACATATTTCTAACTGCCATGTCATGTAGCCCCCAGAAAGATCTTGGAATTTGGTCTGTTTTGTGTGTCCTTTTAAGTTTTAGGGGCAGAGACTGGTGACTTAGACCCTAGAATTGGCCCACTGAGAACTTGTAGCACAGGTTTCATGTCTAGAAATTATAGGCAGTCCTCTAGAAAAGATAGCCTAGGATACTAACCCAAGGTGGGCTTAGACTTTCTCAACTGGATGAGACTAATTTTAAGTGAGCACTGAATTAAATTGTGAACCTTCTCTCCAGAGACTGAAGTAGTTTGGGAAGATTATACACAAGAAGTGATTGAAAAATATTTATGTGTTTTTCCTTATTATATCTTTGTAGTAAATATTCCCTCATAAAAGTTCATCTGAGTATTAAATTGTTAAATGGGACTGGAGTACATTGATGCTCTAAATTAGAGAAAGAAATTGTTGGGGGCTATTGACAATGACAGAGAAAGAAGACCTCCAATCCCTTTTAGACACTAGAGATTGTTAGAGATTTGGTTAAATGTAACAAGCTTTCAGAAAGTAGGATTAGTGTAAATCCATATAGCAATTGTAATATATGTTATAGAATATTATTGCAGAGTGAGAAATTATGACTATAAATCACTCATAGAAACATGAGATTTAATGAATTGATACGGAGTGAAATGTACAGAACTAAGAGAAAAATGTGCACAGTGACTACAGTCATGCCAATACAATTTTTTTAAATCACTAAAAACAAAGCAAACACTGAGCAAATTATAAACAGCCATAACAACAATAAATGGACCCTCTGGACAGAGAATGAAATATACTTCCCTTCCCTTAAAAAGAGAAGTGAGGGAAGGACTTTATGTATAATATAAGAGGAAGGTATTATATTTGGTGCTTACACTTAAGTGTCTTTCATTCTAAAATGTAGTGTTCAATATGGAGAGTAGAGGTATTTTCAAAGAGGACATTAAAAACATCAATAAAACCTACTTAAAGGAAAAACATTTGCTTCCCAAGGGACAATATATTAAACTTCTTATTCATTTACATTTTAGTATGAGTAAGAGTATATAAGATACCTTTTAACATAAAAGCTAGATGAGAGTATGAACTTATTTTTTCATTTCTAAGAGTTTGAGTAACTACACCAACAAAACAGGCCCGTAACAATTTTTATGTGTGCTGTGACTTTATCAATCTGAACCTATGCACTGAGGATACTGACTTCTTTCTTCTTGGGTACTAAGCACATAGTTTGAACATTCCATACCAAATGGGTAGTGTTATCAAGAAAGCCGTTTCACCCTTCAATGTGTCTATGACTTTACTGACATATGAGCTCTCTTGAAATGTCAAATTATAACCCACTCACAATCTTTCATCCAGTGTGGTGCTTTTTCATTCTTTTTCAGAAATTCTTCTTTGAAAAAATATCTCAAAAGTTAGAAGACATTTTAGGGAAAAAATATCCATGAGTACATTATAATGTTGGGTAATTAATATGCCATCTATCTTCCTTAATGGTAAGTCTATGTTCTTTTCTGATAAGAATATTTAGAATACAAGAAGTTCAATAAATATTTAATAGTCTAAAAACTAATTTATTTTACTGTTTTCTCCTTTTCTATCACTTTGCCATGATTACTAAAGGAGAAGAAGGGGATTGTACAAAGTGGAGGTCAATTTTATATTTTTCTTATTTTTATGCCTGAAGAAATTTCCTGCTGGTGGTCAACCTGTTAGTAAGTGCTCTCTATGATTACTTAGAATGGTCTTTGTTAGCCTACAGAGGTTTTCTGTTATTGCTGTTCATTTGTTTCAATTGTATGAAACACTTTGGGACCCCATTTGGGAATTTCTTGGCAGAGATACTGAAGTGATTTGCCATTTCTTTTTCCAGTTAATTTTACAGGTGAAGAAACTGAGGTAAACAGGATTAAGTGCCTTGTCCAGGGTCACATAGCTAATAAATGTCTGAGGCTAAATTTGAATTTAAGATGAATCTTCCTGACTCCTGCCTGGGCATTGTCTCCACTGTACCACCTAGCTGCTCACAGGCTTCCTATACCTTCACATAAGTATGAAAGTAACATATATTCCCATTCATTTAATTCTACTGCAATTATAATAAAGTAAAAATAAAACTTTTTCATATATTTATGATTCGTAGTAGAGATATGTTGACTCCTTTCCAAAAAAGCTTTCAACTCTTATTGTCTACTTCATTTCCTTTCATTCTTCAATCTTTTCCTGTTTGACTTCTATCTTTATCATTCAGCTGAAGCCAATCTCTCCAAAATTACTGGTCATCTCTCAGTTGCCAGATCTTGTGATCCTTCTCAATTTATCTGTTGTATTTGATGCCACCAGCCACATCTTTCTGAATATATTCTCCTTTCTTATTCATTGTAACACAATTCTTACTCCTCTTTCTGAATAACTTTTGCTTATTCATCATTTTTATCACACAGCCTAATTGTGTTTGCTCTTAAGGCTCCACCCTAGACCCCCCTTCTCTTCTATATTTACATTCTCTGTAAAATCATTAACTTCTGTGTTTAATACCTCATGCAGATAACTGATATACTTATGCATTAATTAGACATAATCTCTCAATGAGCTTCATTCCTGCATAGCCAGTTTTCTCTTGGACTTTCATATTGCATATTCCAGAGTCATGTTTAACTTAACCAGCACAAAATCGAATTTATTTTCTTCAATCTCAAACCTATCCTTCTTTCAAACTTCACTTCTTCTGTCAAAGATATCACTATCCCTCTAGTCTTACAGATTTACAATAGATATTTCCTTTAATTACATTCTCCTTTGTTCTACATCCAAACCACTTGCCAAATCTAACCATTTTTACTTAATATTTTTCAAATATAATTCCTTGCTTCTATTCAAATAAGGTGCTCATCACCTCTCACCTAGATTATTAATAACAGTAATTTCTTAATTGGTCTCCTTGAATCCTATCTTTTTTCCATCCAATTCAATCTATACTATATACATAACTGAAAAAATTATTTTCCTTATGTATAGATCTATGTTATTCATTAAAAAAAGACCTCTATTGAGTATTACTTGTAGAATAAAATAAAATTTTTGTTTCAATTTTTAACATTTTAATTGGATATTTATTTTCACCATTCTTTTCACTTAAAATTTTGAGTAACAAATTATCTCAACATCTCTGCCTCGTCTACTGAGAAAGCAAGCAGTATATCAATTATACATATAAAATTCTGTAAAACATTTTTATATTAGCCATACTTTTAAAAGGCAAGAAAAACAAAGAAAATGAAAAATTGTAGTTCGGTTTGTACTTTGAATTCATTAGTTCTTCCTATGAGGGTGAAAAGCATTTATTTGTTATGGTTTCTTTAGAACTATCCTGTATTGATTAGAATTTAGAATTGCCATTCTATTGATCAGAGTAGCCAATCCTTTCACAGTTGATCATCATTACAACATTGCTGCTACTATGCACAATGATATCCTGGTTCTTCTTACTTTTAATCAGCTCATATATTCTTGCCATGTTTTTTTCTGAAACTTATTATTTATTATTGTACAATACTTCTCAATCAAAACAAGTTATTCAGCCACTTGTCAATTGAACATCCCCTTAATTTCCAGTTCTTTGCCACCAAAAACTATCTGCTATAAATATTCCTACATACATGTAATTTTCCTCTTTCTTTGATATTTTTGGGGGATAAAAACATACAAGTGCTATTTCTAGGTCAAAGGTTATGCACAATTGTATAGCCCTTTGGACATAATTCCAAATTGTTCTCCATAATGGTCTGACTAGTTCACCATTCAAACAGGAGTTCATTAGCATTTTTCCCTCATCCTCTCCAGAATTAATCATTTCTGCTAGGTGTGAGGTGGCACCTTGGAGTTGTTTTGATTTACATTTCTCTAACCAATAGTGATGAAGAACATTTTTTCATTTGACTTTAGTGAGTTTTGATTTTTTTCCTCTGAAAGCTGCCTGCTTATATATTCTGACTATTTGTCAATTGGGCAATAGCTTTTGCTCTTTGTAAAGTGTAATTACTTTTCATATATATATATATATATATATATATATATATATATATATATATATATATATTTGAGAAATGAGACCTTTATCAGTGAAACTTTCTGTAAATTTTTGATGTTATTTAATTGTCTGTGGGGTCTCCTTGCTTATCTCCTCTAATTAGATCTATTTTCTGCCCTTTCTTTTTCTAAGGTCATGATTGCTGCCCTTGCCTTTTTTTTTTCTTTTTTAGATTCAGCTCCAGCCCTTTATTTTAACTATATATGTGTTGCTTTTTTCCAAGCATGGCTCTTATAATCCACATATTATTAGGTTCTGGTTTCTAATTAATTCTGCTATCATTTTTCCTTTTATGGGTGAACTCATTCAATCTACCTTCAAAATTATGATTATTGGCTGTGTCCTTCCTGAAAAGTTTGTTTTCCTTTTAACTATTCTCTATTTATCTGCTATACTTTTATCATTTCCCTACTTTTCCTATTTCAGTTTTAAAGCCCTTTACAACTTGACCCCAACCTTTCTTTGAAGATTTATTAGATTTTATTCACTGTTAATCTAACTAAATTGGCCCTCTCCCTGACCCACACAAATAATCTTCCATCTCCCATCTTCATACTTTTGAACTTGATATTCCCATTGTTAGAATGTATATTCCTCATCTCTCCCTCCCCAAATCTCACTTCTCTTTCAAAATGCATTTCAATCACTATGCTTTAGATGATTTTCTCTATATCCTTCCCCCAGATGCTAGTTTGCTACCTCTCAAACTGCCTTGCATTAGCTACTTTCTATTTGTTCTTTGTTTATTCTGTATATCTATATGTATATTATTATTGCCTTCCTCATTTAAATATAAATAAACTCATTGTGATTAGAAATTGTTTCCTTCTGTTCATTTGTATTACCAATGCCTAGCACAACATGTGGCCCATAGTTGGTATTGGGGAATGAGTTCAATATCTTTTACAACAGACCATAGTAAACAAGGAGATTGAGATAATTAATTTATAGAGAATGTACTTTGTGACCCCCTCCCCCCAGAAACAAATCAGACTACAAGAGTTAAATGCATCCTGGAATGAGGGTCTGAGGTTGAATCATAGAATAGTACTTTGTTCTGAGCCAAAGATACCAAAACTGACTTTCAGGTCAATATATGTGAAGGCCAAGATAATTCAAGCTGTTCTCTATTTATCTTCCAGCTTCCTATCTTTTTTGAGTTTGAAAAAATTTTTTTTCTTATAGATAACATGTTAATATAATTTTCAAAAATCATTTTCTGATATTTTGAAACCACATTCTTTCCCATTTTCCCTCCCCTCCTCTTTCCCAAGAAAATAGGTAATATTATATAGGTTGTACATGTGGTTATTATACAATACATATTTCCATGTTCATCATGTTGTAAAAGAAGACACATACTGTATACCCCAGAGCTTCCTATCCCCAAACAATCTGTGGGATTGATGTTTGGGAGAAGCTAATCAAGTCTGCATACCCCTTGGTCTGTCCATAGGAAGATACCTCCCTGACCCTGGATAACTATAGTCACAAATTTACAATATATAGTAAACCATTCACCACCATCTTTACAGAGAGAATAAGGGGTCCTTATGAAAATTGCAACAACAAGGGCCTATTTTGAACCTGTTTGTACTACTGGTCATGCTTATATCTATATTATTTATTTCTATGGAGGCCTACCACATTGTTTGCTCTTCTGGGTCCTATGTCATTGTTATTTCTGCTGTGACTCACAGTCATTGACCTTTCTATTAAATTATTGACATAAACTCTGCTAATGCCTTATATGTCAGGGTACTATTGTTGTCCTCACTGTCCTACCTGCAGAGCTGTCTACAGTGCTGATTTCAGGACTACCACAATCTCAGTTACTGCTAGGACTACTAATTGGGGATTAGAATATTATTTCCCTTTCACTTTCTTCATTCTTTCTAAACCTAGTCCACAACATCAAATCTCAAATACTATACAGAATTGTCCTGGGATTACAATGGACTATTCAGTCTGAAAGCTTTAGGTAAAGAGTCAGTCAGTCAACAAACATTTATTAAGTGAAGGAATTTGTGTCAGGTCCAATACTTGCTTTACTAAAAAGTGTTTATTAGCCATCTCCAGGCAAAAGTAGCCTAAGGGAAATATAGTGGCATATGCTTATAATCTAAGCTACTAAGAAGCTGATACTGGCAGATTTCTTGGGCTTTGGAGATCTGAGCTGCAGTGGAAAATGCTGATAAATGTATGTGCACGCTATGTTTGACATCAATATAATAATTCAAGTTATTGAACTACCAGATCACCCAACAAGGTGCAAAAAGAAACAGATGAAGCTTAAAACTTCTGAACCTATCAATTGTGGTATTAGAATTGTGACTAACTCCTATTCTTCTGACTTAATGAAATGGGGAAATCCTGTGTTTAAAATAATAAAAATAATAATAAATTATTTAAAACAAACTCATCTTAATAAATAAATAAATAAATGGATGGAAGCAGTCCACAAATTGGTTCCATGATGTTTCTGAAACTGATTACTTGATCCAGAGAGACATTCATTTATATTCTTTATTTAAGCTTCTTTTCTAGTTGGATTAATCCCAAATCCAGTTCTGGACCCTTTCTGAGCAATGAGTATATAATGACCACTCTAAGAATTGAGCAGGAGACTTCAGAGATCTCCTTATGGGTTCTTTTAAAAGTAATTATTTTTCATTTACCAAGTATTTATTTTTTTCTTCCACCTATGTCCTTCCATTGCTAGGGCGGGGGAAAAGAACAAAACCCTTTTGAGAAATATACATAGTGAAGCAAAACCAATCACTACATAGGCTATGTCCAGAAATATGTTTCATTCTATATATTTCTTCTATCAACTGTCTCTCGCAAGATGAATATAATTCTAGGTTAAGCACATTTTAGCAATATAGTTGTTCATCTCAACCCTTAGGTTCCTGAGTGGTACATCTATAGTTTGCATTTGCTTATAAGTTGGGCTACAGAAAAAAGAATGGAAGAGCATTTATCTAGTCATGCAGAAGGAGCAATAATAAGTAGTTATCCAATTTGAAAACAGTGAGATAGTCACTGGGGAGAGAAGATGAAGTCACTTATTCTTGGAGACCAATGGAGTATTTGGAGGGTACTAAAGATATTTTAAATTTTTTAGCATTCCTCCTTAGATTTTTTTGTGGTCTCTTCTACACAAGTAGGCCAGGGTTTATTTCAGCAAACTTTTATACAAAATCAAGCACTTACTTTCTGAATATCTTTATATTTTTTGCTTCTATTTCATTGAATTTAGATATTTGTATTTATTTGATTACTAACAACTAATTAAGTTATTAATATTTAGTGATCACATGACCAGGAACAGAAATGACTTGCTAAGAAAGGGAAGTTAAACTAAACTTTTTAACATAGATTCTAAAGCTCACTTTGTCAACATTTCCAGGGGTTATTTGAGCATTTGTATACCTATCTTTTTAATTACCTTGTATCATAGCTGCTATATGGAAGCATGGCATGTAATACAACAGTTTCCCCAAAAATTGAAAAAAAAATCACACAGGGAACAATGGAAAGGCATATGTTGAGTGTGAGATAGCTTCAACATGTAATCACTATGTGTTTGGAAAAAGCATAGGAGAAAAATAGATAATAAAGGAAATGTATGCTAAGAAGAAGAGATGGGTATTTCATGTGGCTAAGGTGGGAAAAGATAGCAAATGGAGTGTAAGTGCTTTCCAAGGGATAGGTTTAAAAATATTATGATTTTGCAAGATTTATTGGTAGCCATTAGAAAAATGAAGCTACGTGCCATATATGAGTCAATTTAAAAGACCCACCATTACTTCCACCACCATGCTGCTTCAGCCAGAAAAGAGAGAGTGCCAATCCTGGCACTTCCTTTTTATTCTTCTCTCTACATTATTATGCTTCCTACCCAAGTGATTATGCAAGAGAGGAAGCCAGTTGGCTCATGGGAAATGTAGTTTGAAAAAGTACTGAATGTCTACAGGAAGTCTAGATCAGGGATCTCAAAATTTCCAATAACACAATTGGGATGTCAGAGGAAAATTATGATGGTCTCAGACACAATGGGTGGCAACATTACCAGAGATTTGGATAAAGTTCTATAGATACAGTAGGGTTATAACTTGTTTCGTTGGGATGAATAGGTAAATAGGGGTGATCAGAGGTCCATTTGAGCTTTTGCTTTAGCATAGTTCTTGGACCTTTGCAAAGTTCTAAGAAAATGGGAACTCTGCCTTGATCCCTGCCATTTTTTTATTCCTCAAACCTCAATTCTATTAAAATTTGTCAGTCAGGGTTTGGGGTAAAAGCCATTTGAATTTGGTTTCACACCAGGTCTTTTTTTTATAAATAGAAGCCAGACTAAATCTCCCTGAACTTTCTTCTACTCTTTTAATAGTTCTTCCCAATTACTTGCTTGAGGAGCAAAGGTTTGGGGCTTATTCTTCCTACCTACACTAAAAGTTTACTTATTACTTTTCAAACTTTCTTTTTTAAGAGTCAAAATGGGCATATTTAGATTTTTCTACTTGAGACTTCTTATGGATGTCCCATCCCAGCCTTACTGTGAGGCTTAGCAATAATTAGTAAAATTATTTTATCAGTGAAGTGCTCTGAATTTCCCTGCATACATTAGCTATGCAAATGAATAATCCTGAGGATTGGGTTTTTAGAACACACCAAAGAATGGGGTAAAAAGTCTCTGGTCATTTTTATTCTACCATCTACATGTGATTTCTAAGTGTTTTAACTGTTAGAGGTCAGCTATTAAAACCACCTTCATTCTTTTGCAGGTAGGATCAGAGTATCAGGCTAGAAGTTTTCTCTTATGACTTTTTTTTTTTAATCACAGTTGGCTTGTTAATTAGATTTGGGGTCTGGTTTCCTTGATTGTGAAACATAATTCTGTTATCAGCAAAACCACATTCTGCCCAAGGTGATTTCTCCAATGGCTTTAATCCATCCTTTTAAATCCCATGAAATAAAGAGCACTTCTATTCAAGGGTAATCTGAGCACAGTCATTTGGTCTAAACAAGACCTTTCCAGTTAGATTTCTGATACCCTAAACCCCTGTAAAAGTTTGATAAAATGGAACTGGAACTTTTAATTAATTATGCATAGAAAGTTGATGGTCCTCTTCTGGGAGGTGTTCCTAGTAATCCATGCATGTAATATAGCAGAGACATTGTTTATAAATATAAACGAAGTGGAAGGTGTATAACCCTGGAACAAAAGACAAAGGAAAATCAAACCATAGTTGGCACCCTCATAATTACATCCTCAATCAGTAAATGACCTACTTGAGAGCTCTGTTTTATCTTTGTTTTGCAATGCATTTCTAAAAGCGGACAGGAGAGAGAAATCCCAATCAAGACTTCAGAAAGCTCTTATTGAGACCAGAAACATACTTGTAATTCCTACTGTTGCATCTCATCATTATTTCAAATACTTTGTGATTCGTATGAATTGATGTTCTCCTGTCATCCAGGATACTGAAGAAGTGCCGAGCTCATGCAAAGTTAAAAGAGATTAAAAGGAATTCAATAAAGCCAATGCAGCCCTAATCATTAGACAAAAGGAAAATCATCAGGCATGAGGGGAGTTATATAATTTAAAAAGAGGTTATTAAACCTAGCTAAGAGAATGAACAAAAGAAGGACAAAAGCCAAAGATAACTTAGTCGATCCCCTTCAATCATTTTAAAACCTTGTTCTAGTTTAGAGGCTTTCGTAACAATGAGCTAGAGTTATTTTTCCTTCTTTTTTTTTTTTTAATCTCATAGCATCAATACATAGTTTTTTAATACTATCTTGTTAGACGTAGCAGAAGAACAGTGAGGTTGGAATATGATCTGTAGAAAAAGAGAAATACCCTTGGTTAAAGAATACAGCTGGATCAGGCAACATTGCTCCTCAGAGTTCACATATCTAACCTGATCATTGTAAAATAAAGAAAATAAATTAATCCAGTTATGAATTGTTTGTAGAGGTTTTTTGTTCTTTGTTTTCCCTTTTCTCTAATATCCTAGTTAGATATTTTACAAAACTGACATCCCCCATGTTTTGGCAATATTTTTGGTCTATATCTAAATATTTCTTATATCACCAGGAGATTTTAAAATTAAAAATAGAGTACAATGGTATATGAAGATTGCATCTAAATTGAACTTTTCCTAATTTCCCTCTCTACCAGAAGAACTTTCCTCTCAAAAATTATTTTGTAATACACATGCCCACATACATATGTTCATGCATATGTGCATGTAGACATGCATGTATATATGTATGTATATGTATGTATATACATTATCTTCCCTGATAACCTATAACCCCCTCCAGGGGGAGGATTGTTACTCTTGTCTTTATATCTCCAGTGTCTTGTAGAGTGCCTGATATATAGTATATAGCAATTGATTGTATGAATATGACTATTCCTTCCCCTAGATCCTTTTATAAATATTTCATAGACACTAGCACAATATGCTAGGATGTCTGCTTATTCTTGCCTTAACTCTTATTATATGACCAGTCTAACTTCTTTTCCAGCCATAAGCTTCCTGAATGATACATTTTTCATCACTTCTTTCATTCAAAACAACATTGGCAAGATGCTAAACCTATTATGTGTCTTTCTATTGCTCTTCAGGTCATTCACAATTTTTATTTTCCTTAATCTTCTATGATTTGAAGTCATAAGTATTGCCATAGAATTACTCATATTTCACAAATGGTCTTTTGTAGCAGGGAACAACTTGGAGTCATTAATAGCTCCATATAATTTTACAAGGGCAGTCTGGACTTCTCTCATCCTTCAGTTCGATTTTGGTACCCAATTCGTTGTCTGTTTGGAATTTTTGTCATAATATTTAATCTCTGCTTTGTTGGACTAACTGAATATACTCTTCATTCAACCGTATGTTATATTGTGGATAATTTGCATTTTTCACTCCCTTGGTCTTTACTCTGTGAATTGCTTTGATGGGATGATTTCTTAAAAGTGGCAGTGGGTCCCTCCTTCCCATTTTGAAGATGAAAAAGATTAAGGGTAAATTCAATGCTGCATTATGTTTCCTCATAGAATTCCAGAAATGTTGGGCTCATTAAGAAATAAAAGAGTTGGGGGGGGAGCTGGGTAGCTCAGTGGATTGAGAGTCAGGCCTAGAGACGGGAAGTCCGAGGTTCAAATCCGGCCTCACACACTTCCCAGTTGTGTGACCCTGGTCAAGTCACCTGACCCCCATTGCCTACCCTCACCACTCTTCTCCCTAGGAGCCAATACACAGAAGTGAAGGGTTTAAAAAAATTTTTTTTAAATTAAAAAAAGAAAAAAGAAATAAGAAATAAAGGAGTTATTCAAGTCCAAGTAACATCATGCCTCCCAGATCAGGGGGTGGCAATGTATGGCTCTCGAGCCATATCTGGCTCTTTTGAGGGCCAGATATGGCTCTTTCTGCAGGAGCCATAAAGTCAATTTTTTTTCAGGCGCTGTTACAGGAGTGCTCACTGTGAGCACTGTACAGCTCTCACAAAGTTACATTTTTAAAAATGTGGCGTTTATGGCTTTCATGGAGAAAAAGGTTGCTAACCCCTGTCCCAGATTCTCAAATTTTACTAATTATAAAATTCTGATATTTATAACATTTACAGACATATCTTGTATTGTGCTGTTTCCATTCCAAAATAAAACTCCTTGAAGGCAGGCCTGTTTCATTTGTCTTTATATCCTTAGCACATAGCATAGTGCCTTGTACATAGTATAAAGTTGTCTAATTCCTCTTCCACCTCATATTTGAAAGGATTATTATTGTCATATTATTTTGTATAATGGAAAAGCAATGACTCTAGAAACAGAGGGCCTGAATTCAAATCCCACCTCTAATGTAATCCAATACACATTTATTAAGTGCCTATTTTCTTCCAGGCACTTTGCTAACTAATGGAGAAACAAGTAATTCAAAGAAAGATAGTCCCTGCCCTCAAGGAGCTAAGAATCTAATGGAACAAGACAAAACATAAAAAGAGGCAGGAAAGGAGTGGGGACAATGAATAAATGATACCAGGAGGGGTACCTGGTGCAGAGACATCTCATTCCAAGGAACTGAATCCAGGCAGAGCAGCAGATGTAAAGTGGAAGTGAGTTGAAAGCCCAGCTTCTTCCCTCCATAAAGGAAGATATTACGAAGAGTTCTGTACATTGCCCTCCAGTCCTTCAATCAGAAGGAAGAGGAGGCTGAGGGAAATGGTGTAAGTCAATTTGAGTTAGGAGCATGGTGGTGAGATTAGAGATGATAAATTTAGCCTGGGAGAAGCATCTTAGTGTTGAAAGCCTACAGAGTAGACAAGAGCAGTAGAAGTCGAGTAGGAATATTTATGATTGCTACTTAAGCAACTTTGAGTGAGTCGCTTAACTACAAACATAGACTTCAACTTTTTCATCTGGGTAATAGAGGGGAGGTGGTTTAACTGGATTGCTTCTGAGGGCTCCTCCATCTCTATGACAAACACCTGTGTGTGTGTGTGTGTGTGTGTGTGTGTGTGTGTGTGTGTGTGTGTGTGTAAGTTATGTGTGAGTTTAGGGATATCAGAGATGTTCACTTGATCAATAGTAGAAACCTTTGTTACCAATGAAAAGCCAAAAAAAAGCCTTTAAACTTTCAGAAAATGAGATGTCAATGGCCAGAGAAAAGCACTCCAAACTAAGTTCGTGGTGTCTTCTTATACTAATGTTAAAAGAGATGAAATATTTAAAAAATGAATGGTTGTCCTTTTATCTGTGTGTTCCTAGCTTAGCTAAGCACATATGAAAAGGAAAAAAAAACCTGTCCCATCTGTGAATCAATACTAATTGCTGATGAGGATGATAGATCTGACAGTTAAACAAAATGTATACATCAGGTACCCAGGTTACTTTTTGTTATATTTGAATCTGAAATTCCAATCTAACGTATTCATCTCTATGTCTTTCTTTTTTTTCAAAGAAGCGCAGTGGGACAATGGCAAGAAGTCAAAGACTGCAACTCTCCACTTACCTTTCTACAGGGATAGGATTGGACAAGGCAGTAAAACATTCTGTTGCTTTTTTCCCTCCTGTGGTAGCCTTTTGATATGCAATGCTAATAAACATGTTTCCACAGTGTAAATGAAAGTCTTGTCTGAAATTCATGATTAAAGAAATCTGTAGTTAAGAATTGTGGGGTAAGATTGTTGATTTATACTACTTCGGATAAACCCCACATTTCAGCATGGAAAGAGAGTATATCATCCACCAACATTTCTGTAATGTAAATCATACAGTAATGCCTAGTGAAGTCCAATAGATATTAGAATCTTTTGTTGCAGAGCACACGGTGATATCTCACAGGGGCAGAGGCTAGGTTAATGCATTTGGAACTTCAGAATTTACAAGACTGCTTTAGAAGGTTAGGGACAAAGACATTATTTAATAGATCAGTAGGCATAGCAGTAGTCCTTGGGATGATCAAAAACCCTTTCATAAAGAAATATATAGCTTCCACACAGCAGGAGTGAGGAGATTAATTCCATATCATATATAAAGTCAATTAACAATGTTTTCTTTTTTGACAATGTTTCTAAACTCTAAATAGATAATAATAATTCACAATAATGTTGCTGTAGTAGGTCAACTGATGGAACTGACCTTAGGAAACTATAGCATGATCAGAATAATCACAACAAATCCTCAATCACTTGGAATGTTGTTACTTATAGCCTTTAATTAACCATATTTTTTCAGAGCCCCTGACAATGAAGAAAAAGAAGTTAGTGGCAAAAGGGAAAAACTCATAAAGTTTAGGATATATTGAAGCAAGAACCTTTGTAAATAATATAAAACATATGGAGCATTACCCCTTATTCACAGTTCCAGATTTGGGAGTTTCCCTTGTAAGCCTCTAGTCAAATCTGTATCTGAAAAAAATATAACTCTATAACTTATCTGACATATTGTCATGCAGTTTCTATATGAAGATATCCAATGAGGGGGGACCAATTCCTACTGAAGCAAAATATTCAGAATACCGAAGCATCATTTATTTATTTATTTGGTTATATTTTTATTTTTATATTTTTCCTGAGTTAAACATAATTTTCCTTTTTGCAACTTCATACTATTAGTCCTGGTTTTCTTTCCTGAGGACAAACAGAACAAATCAAATATCTTTTTATTAGTCTACTCTTATCTAAAAATTCCTGTTTTTTCAACTATCTTCACATAGCAGTGGCTTTGGCTCTTCATCATTCTGATTTACTTTCTTCTGACTTTAATCCAGCTTATCAAAGTCCTTCCTAAAATTTCCAGCCCTGAACTGAATAGAATATGCCAAATTTTAACTATCCAATGTAGAAGAATTACAGTCATTTTATTCCTGAAAACTTTTTCCCTTCTATGCAGACGATAATCACTCTGGCCTTTTAGTGCTCATTATACCCTTGTGTATCAGAAACACTACAACCCCTAAATCTTTCTTTCAAAGTATTATCTAACTACCCCTCCTTCAATTTTTATTTGAAAAGATTACTTTTTTAACTCAAGTGTAAAACTATATATTTATCACATTTAAATATTATTGTATTGGACTCAGCCCAATGTTCTGGCCCAGAAGTTCTCAAACTTGTTGGTCTCAGTAATCCTTTAAACTCTTAAAAATCACTGAGGACCATTTTATACACTTAAAAATTAATAAAGACCCCAAATGAGCTTTGTATTATGCTTGTTTTGTCTGTAGATATTAACTGGGCTAGAAATTAAACCTCATATTAAAATACATTTTATTTAAAATAATAACATACTCATTACATGTTATATTTCTGAAAAAATCATATTTTAAAATAATGAGAATAGTGGCATGGTTTTATATACTTTTAGAAGTCTATTTAATATCAGATATAATAGAAGATGGCTAGATTTTCACATTTGCCTCTATGTTCAATCTATTGATGTTGGTTCTTTTGATTGAATTTCATATATAATAAAAAATCTTCACATGGTAACATAGCTAAAAAAGGCAGGACTATTTTAGTGGACAAATAATTTTTACTATTATTAGGAAAATTGTTTGGGCCTTGTGAAACACTCTCAAAGGATTTCAAAGCCCCCAAGCCCCCCACCCAGTGGCCTTTAAACCATACTCAGAATAAAAGAGACTTTCAAATTCCTTTCCAAATCTGTCATCCAGTGCATTATCTAATTTGGTGTCATTTGCAAATAGTCCAAGCATGCATGTATTTTCTTAAATGACATCTACAATGATGTACATTTAGTGGTCATATAACTGTTGAGCACAATACCCTAAAGTTTCAAATACCAAAGAATATCAATTGCTCATTCTTTCAAAAAACATTGAGCTACATTCCAGATGTACAAAACCAAAGGAGTGACTTGGTCGTCAAATTTACCTTCTTTAGTGTACTTAAGACATAAAATGGGGTCATTTATTGATCCCCACTTTTGAAAAATATTGAAAACCAAACTTTTTCTGAAGTCACATAAACCAATTCAGAGACAAAAGGAAAAAAACATTTCCAGCTACCATAATAAAAATTTAAAAATCACTGACACAAAATGAACTCCAACTAAAACTAACAGCAACAGTGAGAACAATTTTCCCAGAGAACAACTAATGAAACATATTTCACTATTATATTCTGAAAAGTGGAGGGCAAAATGTTGTATGTTAGAGACAGGCACTGTATTGGTTCTTTTGACTGACTGTTCTTCATCTCAAAAGAGAATTTAATGCTAGTTGAGAATAGTGGGTTGGGTTTTAACTGAAAAAAAATGTGTGTTAAAATAACAAATGGCATTGATAAATTTTGTTTTTAAAGAATTATGTTTCCTTGACCTGTATTAAGCAAGTTCATCTATCCCCTAGGTAGAACTCTGACAGTATTTATGAAAATTGCTCCCCAAGGCAAACAACATTGTCTCCTTGCCAGTACTCTTTTAGTATATTATACTTTTCACTGTGTTCTGAATTGCATTATGATATCTATATCCTAATTGCCCCAACTATATGGTGAACTCTATATAAGGGCAAAGACTATGATTTCATTTTTCATTTGCCTTCCTCCATAGCTAGCAAAAAGACTTAAAAACATTAGGCTATTAGGAGGTGCAGTGGATAAGGGGCTGGGTGTGGAGTGAGAAAGAACTTACTTAATTCATATCCAGCATTCTATACTTAATAACTATGAGACCCTGGTCAAGTCACTTAACCTCTGTTTCCCTCATTTTCCTTAACTGTAAAAGGCAGATAATAATACCACCTACCCATTGTTATTATGACGACCCAGAGAAGTGATATTTTTAAAGAATTTAGAGTGTCTGGCACATAGTAGAAACTACATAATTTCTAGCTATTATCATTATTATTTATTCCTAACATGAGGAGTGTTTACTTTTATTTAAATGAAAGAATGAATGCTCTGCAAAACTACTTTGGTTTTTATCATGTTTCACTTTTTATCATTATATATTTTTATTTATGTACATATCTTTTCTCTTCAACTAAAAGGCAAAGTTCTGGAGTTACAAGGGAGCTTTTGTAATTAATTACACTGTATTGCCCAAAACAAAAAAACTGGTGTTACTAAGCTATTTTCACTTTCTAGAGTCTATAAAAAGATGAAGAAAGGAAAATTAAACATAGTCTAATGACACATGTACGATGTTGAGAGGGAGCTCAGGAAATCAGATTCAGTGAGTTCGGATGAAAGGAAAAAGATTGCCAATTCTCTTAAAATATATTTTATTGAAATCTTTTTTATTCACAAAGAGCTATATATGTATAAAATATTTCCCAAATTTTACCCCCACAACAATTGAATCTTTCCATGTAATCTGTTATGCTGTTAGAAGACCTGTAGAAAAATTAGATTTTGTTTTTAAAATTTCAGAAATTCTTGAGCTTGAGAAGGCATATTATCATTTATAACTAGATTTGCTTCTGTAACGACCAAAGCACTTTTCTATGGAAGTGACATAAAGGTATTGTTAAAAATGATAATGATGATAACTCCTTCAAAAAGTATATTCATTGTTTATACCATGTGCCAAGGATGCTTAGAGGATGCCAAAATAGAGAATTGCTAGTTAAGGTAATATTTAAGAGGTAAGTTAATTATTCCAAAATTATTAATCTGTGAAGGTCTGGCAGGAAACTTAAATCACTGGTAAATTGAGCCTAGGCAATTTATTATGTTAACTGTCAGTTACTGTGATGAAACTTCTCCTAAAAATAAATAAATATAGGTGGGAAGGCAGGGAGTTGTTGGCTGACACTATAATGATCAGTTTGAGAGAGTAGATAAAGCAGTTGTAGGTAAGGAAATGAGCTACACAGAACAATTGAGAAATACCAATTTATGGAATGAAATCAGAAAATTAAAAAATATTATAAATTCAAGGTATATAGACTACCTGGTGTCTTGGGATTGATCCTGGTGTATATTTATTCTACTGTATCTCCTAAGCAGAGAGACAAAGACATAAATAAGTATAATCCCCACAATAAATACAGTTTGACTCAGAACTAAAGGCCTGCCTTTATTTTCTTGACCTCTCAGGTATAATTTACATTTCATGAAACTACTTCTCTGCTAGTTGCTCCCATTTTGGCCTTCGTTGCTCTCAAGGTAGACAAATCAGCTCTTTTTTTTTTTTTTCTTTAACTGTGGATCTAATGAAGAAATGACACGCTCTTCTGTCTAGAGGCAAACAGTTCTTTTTTAGCCAGAATACTGTAGAGCTTCTCAGGGTGGTCCTTTGGGCAAGGTAGACAAACCCAACCAACTCTTCACTCAACACACTTGTTTTGTTCAGTCGGTTTTTAGCAGCTTCTTATTAACCACAAAACAGAGTTCATCTTAAAACTTCTCTGACTGGCTCTCTAGGCAGTTCTGAGAGGCCCTATTCTTAACAGAATTATGCCCTGTACAATCAACATGACTTAATTAAATATATTCTCACAGTAAAACTGATGCAAAATTTGTTTTTATGTCTCTTTCCACCTAAGGGAGAAGTAAAGAACAACATGGCATCTCTGTGAGGTTTAATCTCTTATCAAACTGGAGATGGTTTTTCTGAACAATAGTTGAAACCTGCAGCATAGTTCTACTTTTTTTTTCTATTTTCTTTAGTCAATCTGCCAAGCAATGCCACTCTTCCAATGAACAATTCTCAGCATAGGAATCTTACTGTAAGCTAATTTTCCAACTAAGCTCTGAACTCTTCTCTTTTTCTCATCTTAACTCCTTTCCTACTGGCTTATTAACTGCTTCTAATGACTCAAATTGGAGCTTCCTAGTGGTCAGTCACATTTTTATTTCCCTTATCAAGTAAAACTCATGGAATTCAACTTTATATCAGTTAAGAAACAGTCATATTTAACCTTTCTAGTCTTCTGTTATTTTAATTACCACTTTTTGAGTAATGACCTTCTGAATTATAAAAGAATCACATGTAAATGAGTTGAAGGACCATAATTCCTTATAGCATCAGTTATTTATCTTCTCTTAAAGATGAATTTTTTGTTAATTACTTTGAAAGACACTTTTTTCAGATTTCTCCTAATAGACTATTTCTTCTTTGTATTTTAGTGGAGAAACTTCGTTCACAGTTGGATTTGATAAATATTTCATTACAAAGTTTCTTCTTCTGCCCTTCCCAGCAACCAAATTATTCACATATGAACAAAGCAATAACCTCTTGTGAGAAAGAAGTATTTGATGAACACAAGGAAAATATTTCTCTATTTTAGACACCTCCAGCACAATACTATCTTCAACATTTGTTACAAAAGATGTGGCATCTTTTATGGAGACAATTTAAAAGCCTTGTGATTCTCACATATCTGAAACTCATGATAGTTTATCCAAAGAAGTTGAATTTGAATTTTATGATCATATATTGAGATCCAAAAGAGGCCTTATATTAAGACTGTGTAATCCAACACTCCCATATTATAGATGAATAAACTCAGTTTCAGGAAAGTTAGGTGACTAGTTTAAATGGAAAAGGCAATATCTGAACTAAGATACTCCAAGAACATGGAGTCCATGTTCTTGACAAATTCATGACGGACATCAAAGTATATAGCTCCATTTGAAATATATTAAACAGCTCCTTCAAATCATGGAATCTTTCTTAAATGGTAACACAATATAATTTGAATTCACAAAATATCAAATTCTTGATGCACATGAATGAAAGAGAGAGACTAAAGCCTTTCAATATGAATCTTGATCAATCGACAAAGAGGATACTTAAAAATAAGTAGGCCTTCTTCAGGCAAGACACATTGAACAAAAACCAATCAAGGAGAAAGCTGTCAGTCAATATGCTAATGGACTTTTTGACTTCTTGAAATCAAAGTTACAGAGAAAAAATATATTTAATGTAATTAATACCTGTAAAATGCTACTTATATACTTTTAGAACATATACTTTTGGGATATAAATTTGATCATACATAAATGGGAACTATATTATCAAAAATCTCTATAGTATTAACAAGACATAGAGCTCATCATCCTGAAGCAGCTATTGTAACGATTAAAATTAATGGTGTTCAAAAAGGAAGATGAAGATTGGTAGATAATCTCATAGTATATGATAACAGACAAAAATCCTATAGAAATACTTTCAGAATGAACAGACATCACTTACCAAGTAGTACAAATAATAGTAAAAGATGACAAGACCATACCATTATATTTGTTGACTGCAATTGATTTTGTTTTTTCATTCTTTTAAAGCTCGAGATGGAACTACAACCAATGGACTGGTTGAAATCCAAGGATGGGATCAAAAGGTTCCCTAGGGAAACAGCCCTATGAAATCAGCTAATATGTTGACAAAGGATCAATCAAATATATGAGTCATTCAGGTTTGTAGAAACAGAGGCAGTTATAAGGGGAGTTTAGGACCAGGTTGTTACCACCAGAATTTATAGAAGCATTATACCTCACAATCTCAGACTTAGTGATCAGTGAAGGTTATTCAAGAAAATGACATAGATAAGTACATGCTGAAAAAATTTAGCATCTAATAATTATCTCAGAAGACATGACTTGATGGCTAGAATTATACATGTAAAGTTCTCTGTTTTTTTCTGAAATGATAATACAAATAATCACACAATAAATAAAATCCTAAGTAGATCTTAGAAAACTCAGCTAATACAGAAAACTCAACTGGAAACAGAATTTTGACAGATAAAAGTATCCATATTTACCCAATCATGATACTGATCCATTAAAAGCATAGCAACAATTTAAATAAATAGAGTTTTACCAACTATTGCCTGCCAAGGTGCTTGGAACAAAAAGCGTTTGAAATATTGAGATCAAAGGAAGCAATCGAAATCATGTGGATAAGTTCCTTCCTCGTTACTCTATCTGCTACTGGATTTCTACTGAATATACTTTCAGTGATGATAACTTTGCATGATAATGAATTTATTCAACCCATGAACATTTTTGTTCAATAATCCCAGGATTGTTTCCAATTGAACTATAACAAACAAGTTGAGAAGACTGTGAAGGATAATAATAAATTTCTATTTATGTATTATTTTGAACAACACTTTCTCCTATACCAACTTGTGAGGTGGCTAGTATAAGTGATAATACCTCCCTTTGCTGATGAGGATACATAGCAAAAGATTTTAAATGGCTTGTCCAAGATCACATGACTAGTAAATAGAGGAAGGATTCAAACCATAGTCTCCTGATCTCAATCTCAGCACATTTTCTGCTGGGCCATATTTTCTCCCTAATAACTTGTTTCATTGTGGATAGCTGCAAAGAATCCTGCATAATTTTTTAAAAATGTAGCATAATTCTGATGTGATCTTTGTTTCTAGACTCTTTCCTCTCCAGGGTGTACTTTGGACATCCTCTAAAATGCCTAGCTTTTCCTTCACAAAGCCTCCCTACATCCCTTGAATTTACATTCTCTATTATTCCTGTGACCTCTCCTTCTAATTGGATGATTCCTCCTGAAACTTCAGTTTAAGGAGGACACTCAGACCAGTCATGTCTTATTTCTCTCCAGGCTGCATATTTACTGTACCATACCCCTGGGCCAGTATCTTTGTCTTCCACTACAATTCCACTTAGAATGAAATCAGCTTGAGGCTAGAAACTGTCTTCATTTCTTAAAGGCATGTGTGTGTATATGTGTGTGAGTGTATGTGTGTGTGCCTGTGTGTTTGTGTCTTCCTAGTGCTTCATTCAGGGCCTGCAATACATTAGGAACTTAAAATATTCTATTGAAAAACTGGAAAAATAATTCTCATATGTAGAAATGCATCTCTTAGATCTATTGGACCAAAATTTCTGTTTATTCATTGCACATTTGTTACTTTGCTTGTTTATTTCCCACACACATTGCAGCATGATTTGTTACATAATTAGTACAATTACATTTTCCCAAGTGAAGAACCTTAAGTACCTTGAGATCAGGCCCCTTGTCTCTCTTTCTTATCCATCTAACTTTTACCTTATTCTTACCTTCTTTTTCCCCCTTTTAACATACCACCTAGAGCAGTACAGGGAACATGGCAGTCATTCCATAAGTAAAAGAGATCATGTGTAGAGGAGAGAACTTTAGATTTTGAGTGAGGATAGTCCTCAGTTCAAATCCCACCTACATTTTTATATGAGTTGTTGGACTTTGAATAATGTATAACCTCTCTAAGGCTCAGTTTTCTCACATATAAAATGGAAGGATAATGAAGCTTGGAGTACTTAGATCAGTGTCAGATCAAACAAAATTTATTATTTGAGTAGGGAACTCCTTGAAAACAAGTATTGGTTACTCATACCTAATACTCTTTGTACTTGACCTATTTCTAAGGATAAAAATTCATCAAGGAATATAAACAATTTATAATGGGCAGGGGACATTTAGTAGAATCCCCTCTTTTTCCAGGTGAAGAATCTAGGGCCTAATATGGTACTTGATTTGACTAGCTTCCAGAAAATATAGAAAAAGACCTTGGATTCATAAAAATTGACTGAAAATTCACGTGCTTTCCACTGTACAACATTGCCAGATGTCATCTAGCTCAACATTTTCATTTTACAGACAAAGAAACTGAGATTTTGAAATATTAAATGACTTATCTAGGATTGTTCAGGTTACAAGTAGTAGAACCAGGATTGAAGTCCAAGTTCACTAACTCTGCACCTAGGGTTCTTTCTGCTGCTCAATACTTTAGACCACATTGGTCTTCCGAATACAAAAGTGGAAAAGAATAGGAGAAGGCACTGAAAAAAAGATTATCAACTTTTTTGCTTGGAGCCAGGACCATTGCTATCTACTTAAAAAAGTTGGTCATAAGAGCTCAAAGATATAACACATTTATCTTCTTATGTTACCATACCAACATTTCTATCGTAGCCTAGGCTTTACCAAGGCGTGCAAGCAAAGTGTTCTATTTAATGCCCATAGAAATTAGCCATGGCATAGAAAGAGGGAAAATACCACCATGCCCATTTTATTAATTAGACAGGTGAAGTGGTTTGTAAAAGCTCCAGCTTTCATCTAAGAGAGTTATGTTTCTGAAGACATTCATAAATACTCCAACATATTCTTTTTCCAAAAAGGACAAATAACAGTGTAAGGAAGTCTAGTTGAAACAATTCATCTTTTGCTCAGTTGTGAAGAAAGAAGAAACAAAGCCTATAATTCTTCCTTTAGGGAATCTGAGTATTTGTGGAAATTGGAATTATACATTCAGGTAAGGAACAGACCTTATTATAGTGACAGGATTGCCATATGAAACACATTTTACATAGTCATAGAGTATATATTATTTTTTGACATGATATATAAACTTGTAACCTCACGCATAAACATAGATTTCAGGGTTTGAGAAACTTCACTTTGATCGACTATATTATTTTTTCAGAAATGTATAAAATAGCTTTGAGGATTTTTTTAGCAGGGTAGAGGGGCACTATAACCAAGAAGGAAATGAAATCCTTCTCATGTCAATGAAATGAACACAGTAAATGTCAGATAAAATGGGAAAAAAGGAATGAATATGTATTTGATTGTGCAGGAAAGAAAATCCTTTACCATTTTCTTCTGACATTTCTTCTCCACTGACAAGCATTTTAAATCAATGGAGGTAATTCTTTCTTGGTCTGTTACTGAAGATTTATATCTCATTGCTGCAAGTCACTTCTTGAGATCAATAGATGCATATGTATCAATATATGTGCAAATACATTTTCTAAATCTGGTTTATGGTTTATTTATTAAAAATGGATTTGAAGTGTAGCCATTTTAAAATTGCCATGTGTTCATTTATTGACTTGCTTCATTCCACCTATTTCATTTAATCAATTATTGTATTAAAGACATTCTTTTTTTGTGAATACTCTATATTAAATATTCAACAGAAGGTAGGTGATTAATGTATTTTCAAATCATGTCAACAATGTCACTCTCAATGACTGCATTTTGAAAATAAAATATAATAAGGTTGTCATAGTGGATGATGTTTGACAAAAAATAATTGGCTTATAATAAATAATAGCAAAATAACCCATATCTTAAGCAATATTTTAATGCTAGTCCATTTCTTTAAGACAGCAGAATATAGTGTGGTATAGCAGTGTCAAACTCAAATAGAAAAAGGAATCATTAAGCTATATAAGAAAGGCTGCAGCAGCATATAGACAATTTTAAAATGTGATATCTGTGTTTTATCTATGATGAATATGTATTTCTATTTTTTTTTGGTTAAATATTACCCAATTACATTTTAATCTGGTTTAGAAGCAATCAGGATTGTTGTAGATTGCATGACATCTGGGAACAACTTTTGACACCTGGTCTAGTTGATAGGGTGCTAGAAATATAGACAAGAAGACCTGGGCTAAAATTATATCTCTGACTCTAGCTGTGTAAGCATGAGAATTCCTCACAAAGTCCTCTTTCAGTGTTAAGACAACTCCCCAAGCCTATAAGTATTAGATAATCAGAATTGGTGAAATGTGTTCTCATACCTCTGACAAAGATGACAGAGTATTGGACTCTAGATCCTACCTCCAATACTTGCTAATTATGTGATCGTAAGGAAGTTACTTAGTCTCTCCATGATTTGCTTCCTCATCTTTAAAATGAAGTTGGATCAAATAACCCCTAAGATTTCTCTCAGCTTCAAGACTATGATGATGGTGATGATTTGGTGTTTAATGTTTGCAAAATGGTTAAAAATATTAACTCATTCAAGCTGCATAACTCTGGAAAATTGATGCTTTTGTCATTCACATGTTACAGAAGAGGAAAATGAGTCAAGAAGAGTTTGAATGACATGAGTTGCCCATAATCATGCAGCTGGTAAGTTGTATTAGAATTTCGGATCCAGCAGTCTGTTTACTGAGCCATCTTGCTGCCTCTATTATCCTATGATCTAATAACTACAGGTTTTCACAGTGAAAAAAATCTTAGGTCTTTGATAAAATTATATATTTTCTACAATTCATTTTCTTCTTTGTTAACATATTCAGGAAGTTGTTTTGCAAATCATTGATTAGCTTTCAAAAAAACAAAACAAATTTTAGCTTTGTAGGAGGTTTACCACTTCATTAGGTTGCCAATTATCATCTATAAATTTTACATTTGAATAAGTTTATCAGTTATCCTTTAAAACCATCCTTTAGGAAAATATGATCTATATCTACATTTAGAAATTAAATCTTAGAGAATTGTACCCACTTACCTAAAGTCATGAGGCATAGTGCAAAGTTTCAATATTCAATAATTTGTTCATTTTTTTTTTGCTTACCTTTCTTAGGGACCTATTGAGTGGAGAACAGCTTATATAGAAATACACTGGGGGCAGCTGGGTAGCTCAGTGGATTGAGAGCCAGGCCTAGAGACCGGAGGTCCTAGGTTCAAATCTGGCCTCAGACACTTCCCAGCTGTGTGACCCTGGGCAAGTCACTTGACCCCCATTGCCCACCCTTACCACTCTTCCATCTATAAGTCAATACACAGAAGTTAAGGGTTTAAAATAAAAAAAAAATTAAGAAAAAAAAAGAAATACACTTTGCATCTTGTGTGTAAGAACTCTAGCAAGGGACCAAACTAGTAGAGGAAATTAGTTGTAAGAACTTGAAATCCTTATTGTCAATGAGACTATGAGAAAAATAATATTATAGCTAAATAAAAACATCATAGCATAGTATGATTTTGAGTAGGAAAGGACCTCAAAAATTCTTGAGTCTTAACCTTGATTTAAAAGAAGAGGAAACTTAGGCTCTGATAGATGACTAAGATCACACATAAGTTCCCCTGAGTGAGAGAAATAAAAGAGTTGGCATTTCTCCAATTTTAATGAAAAACAAAAGAAATACACAAATAAAAAAAAGTATATTTCCTCTCCTTTCCATCTTACACCCCATAGGAAAAAAGAGAAAGGAAAACAGTGTCTTAAAGATACAGTCATCAAAATGAATTACTTCATTAGCTGTATAATATATTTCTCATTCTGTACCTTAAATCTATCACTTATCTGTAATGAATTGGATAGTATGTTTCCTTCTTAGACTTCTAAAATCATAATTTGTTATTGTATTGATCATAATACTTGCATTTCAAAAAAATTTTTTTACACTGTTGCTATTGGATTAATTATTTTCTGGGTTCTACTCTTTTTATTCTTCATCAATGCCAATTTCCTCAAAGAACTTTCAAAATTTACAATTTATTTTTGGTCGTCTCTGCCTACATGATGGATTTGAAATGAAATCACACTATTATTTTAATTAGTATTTCAATAATTGCTAATGATTTGGAGCTATAGGGAATTAATAGCTGAGATTTATTCCCTTGGTTCTTATTCTTATAATGTTTTCCAATTTGAATAAAAATAACTTCTTTAAATTTGAATAATTTACTTGTACATATGCATATATATACATTTCTGTGTATGTATGTATGTATAGAATCATAAATAGTGGAAATGAAATGATGCAAATAATTTCCCTAATTGTTTCCCTTTTCACCAAAGCTTTAAGCAATTTCTTTATGCAAATTTAAAACAAACTTTAGAAAATAAAATTATTTATTTTATTCTACTTGATCCCAGGTAATGTGACTTTTTATTTTTAGGTTTTGTAGTTATTGGATTTAATCTTAATATATATAGTTTGTGGTATTAATCTGAATCTAATTTAAATACTGATATGTCATTTACCCAAAAGATTTTTTTTATTTAGTGAGTTTTTAACTTAGTAGTTGTGATCTTGGCATTTATTGAATACAATTTTAAATATATTTATTTCTGTATGTTGTATACCTAATCTAGTTTCAATACTTGATCTCTATTTTTGACAGTACTAAAGTTTTTTTGAGGATTACTACTTTGAAATGTTGCTTGAGGTATGATCACTAGTAAGTTCTCTTTGTTATCATTTATTTACATCATTTCCCCCTAAGATTCTGGACCTGTTTATAGCCTCCATCTGAAATGTATCACATTCTAGTGCTACATAGTAATCCTTTAGTAGTTTGATTGGTATGATATTGAATAAAATAACTTAAATAGAATTACCATCTAATTATACTGACTCATCCCGCTTATGTATAATTAACATATTTCTAATTTTTTAAATATCTCTAAATAGTTATAATTTTTGTAATTCATCTGTGTATCCTGGCAAGTAGACTTCCAAGATTTTAATATATTCTTTATTTGTTTTAAGTAGAAGTTCTCTTTTTCATCTCTTCTTGCTAAGTTTTATTGGTACTATAAAAACGTGCCACTGATCTGGGAGAGTTCTTTTTTTTTCAAATTTATTGAAGTTATTAATTTGTCTAAATTAAGTTTTGATTTACTTTTTTTTTAAATTAAGTATAGCACCATATCAGCTGTAAAACTGATCACTTTCTTCTTTACTTATGTTTATTCTCCAATTTCTTTTTCCTGTCTTGTTGCTGTAGGCAGCATTTCTAGCAGTTTGCCAAAGAGAAATGGTTACAATGAAAATACTTCTTTCAACTATAATGAGAAAATCAATAATTAACAGCTTAATCAATTCTTGGAGTGTGATTTTTAGAATAATAAGATTTGTAGTATGTGATTTATAGTAAAAATTGAGTCCCAAGCAAAAGTCTATGTATGTAACAAGATTAAGAATGTAGTCCTAGGCTAATACCTAAGTTATAATTTAAAGTGAAAGTATTATTAGAGTTATGTTAAGTGTATGCTATCATATTAATCAGAAGTAAGTTACTATGTTAATCATAAGTGTGTTAATCCATTCTACAATGTCCTCTAAACATACTAGCTCATGTAGGAAGTTATAGAGAATAGAAGCTCATCCAAAAGTTATAGAGACCACGAGACCTAGCAGGTCCAAGAATGACCCCAGAAACCAGGAGACCCAGTAGGTCTTAAAATGGCCTTAGAGACCAAAACCATCCAGCATGTCCAAAAATGGTCTTTGAGACCTCTTGGAGACTTTTAGCAGGGGAGTTGGGGAAAGAAATGAAATGATAAAAGTGTGTGCCTTTTGTAAGACAGGGTCTTGGGTTTTAAACTGGGAGGAAACCTGCAGACCTCTGGCCCTTTGATTTTTCTGTCACAATGGAGCTAAGTCTTTATCCAGAAGGATCTCCTAGCATCTTATTTTTACACAACTGATATTACTTAAAAAGATTTTAGTTTATTTCTACTAAAAATAGGAGTAGCTCTTAGTTTAAGATATATGCTATATTTTACTTTAAAGAAAACTCCATTTATTCCTGTATTTTCTACATGTTTTTCTTATTTACATAAATGTACATTTTATTTTTCAAAGGTATTTTTTCAAATATTAATTACATGATGTGATATTTATTAATTTTGTCATTAATATAATCAAATACATAGTTTTCCCCATTTTAAACCCACTCTGTATTCCTGGTATAAATCCAACCTGGTCATAATGTAATCACTTGTTTAATCAGGGCTTGTTTATGCAGGTCACGACTTAGTTCTTGTAATAATAGTAGACTCTCATAGACTCCAATTGCTGGCACTTTTAGCCTTTTGAAATTTACAAGTTCATAACACTGTTTATTTAGTCTCTGATATCCACTAACTAAAGATCATGAAAGAAATATAAGAGAGGCAGAAAGATCAAGATGCAGTGTCCATGGGCACATGATGACCTGAGTCAAGAAATATGGCAACTTTAGGTTCTTTTGATAAACTGAAGATTTTAGAAAAAGGAAGTTTCATGATGAGAGCTATGGAACAGAAACCTACTTATCTTACAGTTATATAGAAAGTTTCAGGTAGAGAGAATTATTAATAATTCCATAGTCCATTTTGTCTATGGAGTTAACATGAATTTATTATAAATCTCTTCAAAACAGAGTAAAACTCTTCCTTCAGTTGATTATCCTATATTGTTGGTGAATTGATATCTATTCATATTGTTCTACTCTGCTCCCTACTAACAAGAACTCATAGTTTACTCTTATCCTGAGTACCTCCTTGCTGAGGCTTGATCCTTTTTCCCAGTCATTTTTGTTTGTCTGATTAGTTTGGTATACTCTTGTGGTAACTAAATTCTCTCTGATGATTTTATCTTTCCACCTGAGATTTCAGTGTCCTGTTACCTTTGTATTTATCACCAATAATTACACATACAGGGACAAATTCTCCCCCTCTCTTCCCATTCCCCATTCTTCTTTGCTTATATTTGTATTCAGCTCAAATATATTCTTTTCCAGGATCACTTTACTTACTCATCCACTTCTCTAACTGGCCCCTTCCTCTTTACTTAATGGAATCATCATCATATGGTTAAAATATCTCTCTAAAACCTTAACCTTTACCAACTTCTATTCCTGCTATATTAGATTCAAAAGGAAAATCTGATTATAAGGAATTTTGTGGCACACATTCTTTACTCCTTCTTCCCTGTTAATTCAAATTAGATTAGTTTCAACTTCTTTTTGAAGTTTTCTCTAAGTATTTCCAAACATAATAGTTTTCCTTTCTATTTAAAATCCATATATTAATAGCAGTGATGGTGAACCTTTTCAAGACAGTGTCCAAACTGCAGCTCTCAAGCTGCTTGTGAGCTCCCTATCTTACCCCAGGCAGGGGAGGGAGGAAGTGCTCCCTTTGGGCTGCTGGGCAGAGGGGTGGGTGATGTAAGAAATGTTCTCAGACCCATGTGGAGAGGGGGAAGGGAGTACCTCCTCCAGCACACTTGCCATAGGGTTGCCAACACAGACCTATAGTATTCTTTTAGTAATTGTAGAGATGTTCCTGACCTAATGAGTGCAGATGAATCCAAAGGATGCTTACAATTGACTTTGACTGTAAACATATTGTAGTCAGTCCTGAACACACTTAAGAAATGGAAATAGTCCTTTTTAAAATGACCAGAAATTTGAGAAACGTTAGAAAAATAGTCAAATCTTTCCTTGACTCTTCCTACATTTGACTCCCAAATTTCAGAGTGAAAACCAAGCCCTTAAGCTGTGCTTGGCAATAAGCTTTCCTATTCATTTTTGGCCTGTGGTTTCGATATTCCACTGACACTGTTACAACCTTCTCTGATTTTTCAGTTCATGTTTGCTTTTCCACTCAATTAAGACTCATCAGTGCCAGACTGAGATCACTCTATCTTGTCATCAGGATTTTCAAAGTTAGAAACTAGCATTGGTCCTATCATAGGAAATTGAGGCTTCCAGGAAGATGGTGGCTTAGACAGAGCAAATCTTAAAACCTCCCTACTCTTACACACAGAGATAGAAAACAATGCACTTCGAGAAGAAAGAGGACCAAATCTAATAACAGGAAAGAGCAGGGGGAACCCTACTGTAGCATAACTAAAGAGGTACGCCAAGAAAAAGGTTTCAATTCTTGAACTGTTGGGTCTTAAGGCATAAAATCCCTAGGATCCCAGGACGCCTCCCCAACGTGCTTCGTGGAGTCTCTAGTGGCACCAGAAATCTCAGAGCCAGTGGGAGCACCAGTAGGGAGAGAGGGCCTTGCTGGCACCAGACTCAGAAAGTCAGGCACTGGAAAGGTGACTGGAAGAGAAAACCAGCAAAAACTCCCAGAAGATGGTGGCTTAGAGCAGGGGTTGGCAACCTTTTTGGCCGTGAGAGCAATAAATGCCACATTTTTTTAAATGTAATTTTGTGAGAGCCGTACAGTGCTCACAGTGTGTGCTCCTGTAACAGCACCTGAAAAAAAATTAACTTTATAGCTCCTGCAGAAAGAGCCATATCTGGCCCTCAAAAGAGCCAGATATGGCTCGAGAGCCATACATTGCTGACCCCTGTTTTAGAGAGAGCCAAACCCCAAACCACAGACACCTTGGCTTTCTCATACTAAGATAGAGAATGCAGGGCTTCAAGAGGAAAGAAAACTAGATCAAACACAGTGGACAGAACAGGGGGACCACGCTGCTGGAGAGCTCAGTTCAGTGCTCCTTCTTGTCCCCCCACATTTTTTTTCTGTTTGTTTCTTTTTTTTGCTTTCCCTCGAGGTTTTAGTCACAGGGCAGATAAAGCAGTAAGATTAATCCAATCAATAGAGGATTAATCCCAACAATTGGACAAGCAAGAAGTCTTCAGAGGGCAGAGAAAGTAACTATAAACATCCATTACCAGCTAGATCATTCATCAAAGATCATTAAATACATCTGCTCAAACTAGCAGAACAAGGAAGGGAAAAAAACATGAGTAAGCAACAGAAAAAGAGAAAAGAAATGACAATTGACAGCTTCTTTCAAGGAAGTGAAAAGAGAGCAAATGAAACAGAAATAGAAGGAGAGGAAGTAGTTCCAGTGAACTGGACACAGGCTTTGGAAGATCTCAAAATTCAATTAACTCAAGAATTTAAAACTCAATTAACACAAGAACTTCAGTAACTCAAAAAGCAATCAAGAGAGGCTGAAGATAATTTGAAAAAGGAAATACATCAACTAAAACAAGAAAACAAATTCTTAAAAGACAGAATTGGCCAGCTTGAAAATGAAGCAAAGAAGGCAAAAGATGATCTACAAAGAAAATCAGACCAGAAAGAGAAGGATGACCAAAAAGCCAGGGATAAAATTCAGTCTTTAAAAAAACAGAACTCAACAACTAGAAGCAAATGACTTCACAAGGCAGAAAGAATATATTAAAAAAAATTTTAAAAAATGAAAAATTTGAGGAGAATATAAAACACCTCATTGATTCATCCAAAGATCTGGAAAACAGAGCTAGAAGTCACGACTTAAGAATTATTGGTTTACCAGAACATCATGATAAAAGAAAGTTTAGATAGCATTTTACAAGAAATTATGAGAGAAAATCACCCAAAAATTCTTGAACAAGAGGGAAAAGTGGAAATCAACAGAACTCACAGATCACCTCCTACATTTAATCCACAACTGTCAACTTCCAGGAATAATATAGCCAAATTCAAAAACTACCAGATCAAAAACAGAGAAAGAAAATTACAGACCAATCTCCTTAATGATCATGGATGCAAAAATCTTAAATAGAATACCAACAAAAAAGACTTCAGCAAGTGATCAAGAGGGTTATTCATCATGATCAGGTAGGATTTATACCAGGAATGAAAGGATGATTCAACATTAGGAAAACCATCCACATATTTGACTATATCAACAAGCTAACAAACAAAAACCACATGATTATCTCAATAGATGCTGAAAAAGTCTTTGACAAAATACAACACCCATTCCTACTGAAAACAGTAGAAAGTATAGGAATAGAAGGTCCTTTCCTAAAAATAATAAACAGTATATATCTTAAACCATCAACAAGCATAATATGCAGTGGGGATAAATTAGAAGCCTTTCCAATAAGATCAAGTGAGGATGCCCATTATCACCTCTTTTTAATATTGTACTAGAAACACTAGCAGTAGCAATAAGAGAAGAAAAAGAAATTGAAGGTATTAAAATAGGCAATGAGGACACTAAGCTATCACTCTTTGCAGTTGATATGATGGTCTACTTAAAAAATTCTAGAGAATCAACTAAAAAGCTAGTAGAAATAATTAACAACTTTAGGATCATTACAGAATACAAAATAATTGCATATAAATCATTAGCATTTCTATATATATCCAACACATCACAACAGCAAGAGGTAGAAAGAGAAAGACCATTTAAAATCACCCTAGACAATATAAAATACTTAGGAATCTATCTACCAAAACAAACACAGGAATTATACGAACATAACTACAAAAGACTTTCCAAACAATTAAAACTAGTCCTAAACTATTGGAAAAAACATTGAGCACTCATGGGAAGGACAAGTTAACACAATAAAAATGACCATTCTACCCAAATTAATTTACTTATTTAGTGCCATACCTTTCAAACTACCAAAAAACCTTTTTACTGAATTAGAAAAAAAACAATAAAAAAGTTTATTTGGAAGAACAAAAGATCGAGAATATCAAGGGAAATAATGAAAAAAAAATGTGAAGGAAGGTGGCTTAGCAGTACCAGATATTAAGCTATACTATAAAACAGCAATCATCAAAACAATATCGTACTGGCTAAGAAATAGAAGGGGGGATCAGTGGAATAGTCCTGGGGTAAGTGACATCAGCAAAACAGTGTATGATAAACCCAGAGAGCCAACTTTTGTGACAAAAATCCACTATTTAAAAATAATTGATGGGAAAATTTGAAAACAATATGGGAGAAATTAGGTTTGGATCAACATCTCACACTCTACACCAAGATAAATTGAGAATGGGTGAAAGACTTGAATATAAAATAGGAAACTGTAAGTAAAGTAGGTGAACACAGAATAGTATACTTGTCAGATATCTGGGAAAGGAAAGATTTTAAAACCAAGCAAGAGTTAGAAGAAAATACAAAATGTAAAATGAATAATTTTGATTATATTAAATTAAAATTTTTTGAGTAAACAAAAACAATGTAACCAAAATCAGAAGGGAAGAAACAAAGTGGAAAAAAATCTTTATTATAAAAAATTCTGACAGAGGTCTAATTACTCAAATATACAAGAAGCTAAATCAATTGTATAAAAAAATCAAGCCATTCCCCAATTAATAAATGGGCAAGGGACATATATAGGCAATTTTCAGATAAAGAAATCAAAAGTATCAATAAGCACATGAAAAAGTGTTCCAAATCTCTAATAATTAGAGAAATGCAAAAGAAAATAACTCTGAGGTACCACCTCACACCTAGGAGATTGGCTAAAGTGATAGAAGGGGAGAGTAATGAATGTTGGAGGGGATGTGGCAAAATTGGGACATTAATGCATTGCTGGTGGAGTTGTGAACTGACCCAAACATTCTGGATGGTAATTTGAAACTATGCTCAAAGAGCGAAAAAAGAATGCCTGCCCTTTGATCCAGCCATACCATTGCTGGGTTTGTACCCCAAAGATATCATAGATAAACAGACTTGCACAAAAATATTTATAGCTGTACTCTTTGTGGTGGCAAAGAACTGGAAAACAAGTGTATGCCCTTCAATTGGGGAATGGCTGAACAAATTGTGGTATATGTTGGTGATGGAATACTATTGTGCTCAAAGGAATAATAAACTGGAGGAATTCCATGTGAACTGGAAAGACCTCCAGGAATTGATGCAGAGTGAAAGGAGCAGAGCCAGAAGAACATTGTACACAGAGACTGATACACTGCAGTAAAATTGAATGTAATGGGCGTCTGTACTAGCAGCAATGCAATGACCCAAGACAGTTCTGAGTTATTTATAGAAAAGAACGCTACCCACATTCAGAGGAAGAACTACAGGGGTGGAAACACAGAAGAAAAACAACTGCTTGAACACTTGGGTTGATGAGGACATGATTGGGGATGTAGACACGAAAAGACCACACCAATGTAACTATCAATAATATGTATATAAGTCTTGACTGACCACACATGTTAAAACCAGTGGAAATGCGAGTTAGCTACAGGGGGGAGGGCGGTTTGAGGGGTTGAAGGGTAAAGTAAAATCATGAATTATGTAACCATGGAAAATTTTTCTAAAAATAAAAAATTAAAAAAAAAAAAAGAAAAAGAATGCTATCCACCTCCAGAGAAAGAACTGTTGGAATGAAGATGAAATTATATGATTTACTGTTATAATTAGAGAAATGCAAATCAAAACAGTTCTGAGGTACCACCTCATACCTAGCAAGTTGGCTAATATGACAGTAAAGGAAAATAATAAATGTTGGAGAGGATGTGGTAGGGACACATGCATTGATGGTGGACTTGTGAATTGATTCAACCATTCTGCAAGAGAATTTGGAACTATGCCCAAAGGGCTTTAAATGACTGCCTGTCCTTTGACCCAGCCATACCATTGCTGGGTCTGTACCCGAAAGAAATAAGAAAAAGTACTTGTACAAAAATATTTATAGCCATGCTTTTTGTGGTGGCAAAAAATTGGTAAATGAGGGAGTGCCCTTCAATTGGAGAATGGCTGAAAAAATTGTAGTATCTGTTGGTGATGGAATATTATTTTCCTGAAAGGAATAATGAACTGGAGGAATTCCATGGGAACTGGACCAACCTCCAGGAATTGATGCAGAGTGAAAGGAGCAGAACTAGGAGAACATTATAAACAGAGACTGAAACATTGTGGCACAATCAAATGTAACAGACTTTTCTACTAGTAGCAATGCAATGACCTAGGACAATTCAGAGAAACTTATGAGAAAAAATGCTATCCGCATCCAGAGAAAGAACAGTGAAATAAATATTTATCCCACAAAAAATAAAAATATTTTAAAATGCAAAAAAAGAAAGAAAATATATGATTTATCACTTTTTTATTTGGATACATGATTTGGGGTTTTGGTTTTACAAGATTATGCATTTACAAAGATGAATAATATGGAAATGTGTTTTGCATGGTAATATGTGTATAACCCAGATTGAATTGCTTGTCAGTTCTGGAATGGAGGAGGGAAGAAGGAAGGAGACAATATGAATCATATAATTTTAGAAGATATATGAAAATTTGTTATTAAAACAAAAACATAAAAAGTAAGCCTATCATAGGAAATTTATAACCTTGACTTTTATCATCATTTCAATTTTTCATTTCCCTGTTCAATTCAATTCAATGAACATTCTTTAAGAACTTAGTATGTTCTATATTTTATTATAAATTTGCATGAAAAAGGTAAAATCTATATAGTCCTGCCTTCAAAAAGCATTATAGAGGGGAATAATACAAGTGCAGCAGGTTGTCCTCCTCTTCCCTCATGTAGTAAGGGGTGATGGGCTCAACAACACTCATTTGTAGGTCACTTCAAAGAGTTATTTGACTTCTCTTTTTATGTAATGATATGTCCCTGAAATCTTGGGTGATCCAGGGATATATTTGGATAACTTCTTTCTCAATAAACTTGTAATCATTCCCATTAATTAGCTCAAGTCCTCAGAACTGTTAATTAAATATTGATTCTTTGATAAATTAGAGAAACTTTCTTTCCCATTAATAATTATTTGTATTTATATATGGTTACATGAAAATTATATTCACTTGTATCTATAATTTTCTAACATGTGAAAACAATAACATAGGAAAAACATATATACCCATAATTTTTAATTATGGGTATATATGTTTTTAATTTTTAATTTTAATTCTTTAATATCAAAGTAGATAACTCCCAATTTTAAAAATATATAGACCCAAGACATTAAACAAATTTTATATACTAATATTATAAAAATAATATTCTACATATTCCTTTTTATATAAGCATTATAATTGCAGCTGACCAGTAACTGCACAAAAGTTCCTAGTGAGTAAAACATTCAGAAAGGGGAACCAGGAACTGAAAGAAAAATTGGTTACAAGTTAAAATCTAAGGGAAGGAGTGCTTAAGGTGAGAATAAAGACACAAAGACAAAGAAAGTTCTGACATAAGGGAGTCAGACAGGGAGTTAGCTCTGGCGGATAAGAGCTTCGCTGGAATGAAGCTCTGATGGGGAAGAGCTTTGATGTTCCAGAGCTCTGGTGATCAAAAGCTTAATCCTTAGCCAAAATACTGGTATTTTTATTGGGGTTGCAACCCTATAGGGTGAAGGAAAAATGAGAATTAGACAAGTGATCTGAGATATTAACATTATGGGGTAATCATCACAAGATAGAAACTGTTGTAACCTAAAACAACAGATGTATATTCAGTGGGAGGGGAGAGGAAGAAGAGAGTCTGACACTTTTTAGACTCTATCACCTCTATCATAACCTTGGTGGTTACTGGCTCTCTTTATTGTTATACTGTTCAGCTCTCTGGTCTTGCCTTTCTAACCTTTTTTTTTTTTCATGTCACTTCCTGTATCTCTAGTTTCTACTTCCTTTCACTGTGAGCTGGTCTAACATATCTCAGTAATCAATCATAGCTTCTTAATTTGCCTGGTACTGTGGGAGCAGTGCTTGTGGGATCCACCTTCCATCCTCTGAGGGTGTGAACTTTTATCTAAGGGGTCCTCAAGTTCCTGACTTAAGTTAAAAATGGTAGAACACTCCAAGTACTTGATTGATTAATTTAAGACAAAAAAAATTCATTTAACACACATAATGCAATCTTCTTGACTTTAGAAAAAGAAGGACCTCACAGAAATTTCTCAACTGTTTCTACAAAATCATCAGCACAATTTAACTTTTCTTAGCATTCCCTTCAGGCTTTTATGCTCTTAAAGTAACAATTTAGAAGATTTTTTGAGAAAGGGGCTACGTAAGTATTTGTATTCTTCATGGGATTTATTCCACTATAGTAAGAACTCAGAAAATATATGGTGAATAAATGTAAAATAATGTTGCATACTCAATCTTAATTCTTTTTTGGCTACATAGAAGTGAAATAAGCATAGAAAAAGCAAATGTTGTTTCTTCGAAATTATAAGAAGATTGACTAACCCTCAGGTTAAGACCATTCTATTGCACTATATACTTTTCAGTCTCAATTTGAAAAATTAAAAAAAAAAGAAAAGAAGAGTTCCCAAGGAGAGCAATCTGGTGGCACACTGGTTAGAGTAGAAGGCCTGAAGTTAAAAAGACTTATTTTTCTGAGTTCAAACCCAGCCTCAAACACTTACTACATTTGTGACAAGCCTCTTAACCCAGATTTCTTCAGTATCCTCATGTGTAAAATGAGTTGGAGAAGGAAATGGCAAATCCTCCATTGTCTTTGCAAGAAAATACCAATTAAAGTCATGAATAGTTGGACATGAGTGAACAACAAAAATTTTCTAGCATAGACAAATCATCATTATTTTCCTTCAAAGAATCCCAAGACTAGACAACTACTTTATAAATTAAAAAAACCAAAACACCACCTGAATCTTTGTAACATCATGCCTGCCATATCTTAGTCCCCAAAATGTCCTGTGTAAACCCAAAGACCCTTTCATTTAGTTATATCATAAAAGCTAATAGTAGCAAGAAAGATTTAGATTTGAGAAAGCATTTTTGAGTAACAGCACACAAGTGATCACAACAAGCATATATCATTTTGTTTTTAGACTGATTGAATCTCAAAGAAGAAAATCAGTTTTCTTCAGTCATTTTCCAGTGATGACCTAGTTCTTTATGATCCTAATTGGGGTTTTCTTTGAAAAGTTATCAGATGTGTGTACCAGGAGTGGTTTTTCCATTTCCTGCTCAAGGTCTCTTTACATATGAGGAACTGAGACAAGCAGTTAAGTGGCTTGCCCAGAGATCACAAAGCTCTTATATGTATGAGACCAGATATGAACTTAGGAAAATAATTCTTCTTGACTTCAAGCCAAGCACTCTCTCTGCTGTGCCAGCTACTTGCTTTTACTAAGAAATGTCTACTAATAAAAATAATGATAAAAGAAAAAAATAAGATGAAGAACGAGTATTTGATTTGTGTACTTTCCAATATATAGCTCAGTTTTTTTTACAATAGTGCAGAAAGCACACGGATACCACAAATGATGCTGTTGGAGAGAATCATTTGATGCGTAAGTTTCTAATTGTGGATATCATTAGTAGGAAGAAAAAATGAAACTGCTATTCTTAGGTCTAATAACACCTTAAGAACTTGTGTTTTTTTTTTCCTACTCTCATGGTACAAATTGCCTTTCTAGTGACTATATGGTATTATATTCCTATTTCTCTTAATTTGTAAAGAATACAGCCATATAATGTTTAAATTATATTTGTTTTGGTTCCTCATGTTTGGTTTGATTTAGTTTTTTTTTATTTCATGTGAATTTTTAAAACTAAAATATAGAATCACAGATCCAAAGCTATATACCTTATATCACAGATGAGGAGACTGAGGTACAGGGAAGCAAAAAGACTTGAAAGAGTTTATATAATATTCCTTTGTCTTCAGAGCCAGTTCTTTTCAATATAGACAATTATATTTTATTAATTTCCTCTTTAAATTAGGTAATTCCAATTTGATTCAATTTAATAGTAGTTAATTTACATTACATTGTTAATTTTAGTTCTTTCTCATTTTGTACAATTATAATCTAAGATTTTACCTGGCAGGCAAAAAATTTAATTTCTATTGGAGATTCACTTCCTTATATTTGAGAAAATGATAGTACAAATTAGTATTACAGAATATAACAATAAGATCTAAAGTTTGAATTCCAGAAGGAAAAGAAGCCCTGGATTTAGGGACAACATATCTTATTTTGAGACTAACTCTGATACTTATTAACTGCTAAATTTAAAGGATAATACTTCTCTTTTTTCCCTTATTTGCATTTGTGTAAAATGAAGTGGCTGGACTATCAAGTCAGAGAATACCAGTCACAGATTTGGAAGAAACCTCAAATGCCAAGTGCGCTATCCAATATTTGAAGCCTTCCATAAGGAATCCAATGGGGAATCACATAGTTTTTGAAGTCCTTCGATGATTCAGAATCTACCACCTCCTGAAAAAAAAAAACTGATTCTAATTTTAGATAATTCTCATTTTTAGAATTTTTTTCCTACATCAAAGTTGAATATACCTCTCCATAATTTCCACTTTGTCTGAACTTTTGGGGCCAAACTGAAAAAAAGATCAAATCTGTCTGCATTTTGAATATATGTTCCCACTAAGTCTTTTCTTCTAGCATCTAAGAAAATTCTTGTCTTGTGGTAGGCTCTTATTGTTAAATTTAATTGATTACTTAGTCTCAATCTTTGTAGTTTTTTTAACTATATTCTGTCTTTTCTTTTTGCTCACAGCTAACACCTTAATAGACTAAGTAATGGATCCACTGCTTTAAAGAAAGGGCTAGAAAAATGTTCAGAGATAGGAGACTAGAGGACAAAACTAAGGATCTAGAACCATTTTGGCCTGAGCACTGGTTTATAACCAGTCCCACACGAGCCCTCAATAAGAAACATATTAAGGGAATATGGAGAGTATTTAGTAAATAATTATATTTTCTTAATGAATTATCATAATAATAGATGATTTAAAGTTTGCAAAGTGTTTTATTTATTTCTTCCTTTGAAATTGAGTTGGAACTGACCTGAAATTAATCTGTTTTATATCTCATGTGTATGTGCATGATGCAAAAATATTTATTTCTTCTTATATTTGATAATAATGAAGAGGAGGATGCTGATAAGCAGCATTTATGTAGCGTATTCTATATGCCAAGAGCTATGCTAAACACTTAAATGTTTTCTAAAAAAAACAATGGGTCCATAAGGAAAACACTTTGGAAGCTTTTATTCTAAAATGAGAAATTGAAAGTGTTGAGTAGGAACAGCGTAAGTGGAACATTGTTCTTCTTAGAATGAATACTTAAATGTTCAATCAGTTAATAAAAAAAATTTAGTTACTATGTACCAGATTCTATGTTAAGCTATAAGAATACAACAAAATACAAAAAAAAAATGGTCTTTGCTCTCAATGGTTTATATTTTAATGAGGGAGACAACCTGTAAATAAATATGGGCATATAAGATATGAAGAAAGTAGAGTAGGATCAATCTCAGCAGACATGGCAATAATAGCTGGGGAGAGTGGACTAGGAAAGACTTCTTACAAAAAGTGGGACTTGAGCTGAATCTTCAAGAAATCAATGAAAACTTAAGTGGTAGAAGTGAGAGCCACAACATTCCAGGTATAGAAGTAGCCAATGAAATAGCAGAGAGTCAGGAGATCAAATGTCCTGTAAGAAGAATAGAAAGTAGACCAATGTAGTTTGATAATAGAGTTTGCAAAGGGAAGTAATTGTAAAAAAGATTGAAAATGTGGGAAGATGTCAAGTTGTAAAGAATTTTTAATTAGTGGTGTATTTTATATTTCAACATGGAAGCAATGAGGAGCCATTGGATTTTATTGCTTATGGTATTGATATGGTCAACACTGCTTTAGGAAAATCAATTTATCAGCCAAGTGAAGGATAGTTTGGAGTGAGTGGATACTTGAGAAAGAGAGAAGGACTTAAGGACTCTTTCTGAAATTCAGATAAAAGGTTATCAGGGCATATATTGTTGGTGACTGTGAGTAGTGAGATAGTGAGGTGTATAAGAACTATCACAAAAATGAAAATGGCAAGATTTGGTAACAGACTAGATTTGTACTGTGAGTGAAAGTGAGAAGGCAAGAATGACACTGGTGTTGCAGGACTGGATGACTGGCAGGATGGTAAGGCCCTCTACAACTCAGGGAAGTTTAGAAGAAGGGGGAGTTTTGTCAGAAGGATGAGTTTAGTTTGGTATATATTGAGTTTTAGGTGCCCAGAGAATATCCAGTTCAAGACATTTAAAAGGTGCTGGTGATGTGAGACTAGCACTCTGAAGAGAGACTAGGGTGGAATATTCAAATATGGGAACTAGCTGTACAAAGGTCATAATTAAACCCATGAGAACTGATGATATCACTAAAGGAAATGGTGTTAAGGGAAAAGAAAGGAGGATCAGGAGAGGTGAGTGTTATGAAAGCATATAGAGGAGAGGGTCCCAGAGCAGAAGGTAGTCAAATCTATTAGCTACCACAAAGAAGTCAAGAAGGTTGAGGATTGAGAAATGCCCATTAGTTTTGAAAATTCATTGATGAATGATGATTTTGGATTAAAAATTCTGAATCTTTAATCACTAAGTGTTGCTGAATCGGGCAAGTCATTTATCTCTTTAGGCCTCAGTTTCTTTTTTTTAAAAGAAAGAATTAGGCTATATGATCTCTAATTGCCTATAACTCTCTAAATCTGTGATCCATTCACCTAAAATTCTTTAACCAAATGGAATTTTCAATTATTTTCTGATTAATCCTTCCACACTTTTCATTGTGGCAAAAGAGTTGAGATATTTTGGGGAAATGTATAGAAAAATTCTGGAGCCAAATTTTCCACATTTTGGTGAAATAATCACTTTTTCATGGATACTTACATTATCTTGTGAAATAAAGTGGATTAGATACATTGAGTTGAGTCTTATACTTGGTGGATTTTGAGGTTGCTTGATCAATGTGTTGCTTATAAATAATTATTCTTTTTCATTACAAATTACAACATGATTTTAACCTTTCATTTGCACTTTAAATCAGGATTGTTTTCTGGAGTAAAGTATATTATTCCAACACTTGATTTGGAAATCAAATGTATGTACTGTGATTCAAATTACTGTAAGGGTGATGCCAAGACAGAATTTTATATACTTGTGAAATTGAGCCAGATTCCTTCAGTCCCCTCAATATTAAAACTTAATATTACTGATCTATCTTTTCAGTATTCATAAATACAGTTTTATATTTATAGTGCATTTTGCCAGAGACTTGCCACAAAACTACCACATTTAAGGTTTACTAGCTTGAAATTATCTTAAGGCTTTTGGAACTTTCTGTATTGTTATTTAATGATGAAATTCCTCTCACCTCACCCCCTCACATTGTAAACTTCATTACCAGGATGGGAGCTATGTCATCATTTAATTACTTCTTCATCCCAGTGGAACTCCTTAAAATCTTATAGTGCTTTTCACAGAATAGGGATTTAAATTTGCGAGTAAATGAATGAATGAGAAGAATTAGAATCCAGGCCTTCTGATGGTGCAACATTCTTTTTGGTATGATCTGATTCTCCTAATGTTATAGATATTCATAACACTTTAAATTTGTATAGTAATTGCAATACTCAGTTATGTAGATATCATCAAATATTCTTATGTTGAGTTAATATAGACAGAATATGTTGGCAACTTTAGTTTTAAAATTATAATATTTTTTCTGGTTTTGGATGAATTATGACTTCAAGTATAAGGATTTAATCATTTAAAAATGAAGACACTTATAGGAAGAGACGCTTAATATTTCCAGTAGGTTAATAACTCATACAAGATGACTTCAAAATGTAAATGAAATAAATATTAAGAAGAAACTTAACTCAAAATAATTATAACAAATAAAATAAGAAATTATCATAATAAATCTTTGTCCTAGATGACAAAGAGATTGCTAAACATATGTTCCTTTTCTCTTCAGAAAGGAAAAAGACTGCAGGGATATAATATTTTATAAATGATCAGACAAGGCTGCTGTTATCAGTTGTTTTTCAATTTAATGAGCACTTATTAAGAGCTTACTATATACCAGGCATTGTGCTAGGCTTCAGTTGTGGGGCCTGTTAGAGGAAGCATGGGGGAACATGATTATGATAAAATAAAAACTGGCAGACAAATAAATGATCTTTTTAATACAAAAAGATCATTTATTTTACTTTCCAAATTTATTATAGGACAGAAGTAAGAAGTTTCCCTGCCCTTGCTATTGTTGTGATATGTAGAATGTAATGGAGTACATTAAAATTAATTTCTTTTGCAAAATGAACTTTTGGTGATATACAAATGTAGGGCTTAAAGGAAAATGACTTTCGTTACAGTTGAGTTGAATCTAGAAACAATCCACATACTATTCTCGGCAGGCTGTTGATGAGGGTTTTCATTGAAACTGGCAGTCATATAGGGAACCAGCTGTTGGTTATAGGTAGATCATTTTAAAGTAGTTTTAAAGTGCAAGGGATAATTTAAAGTTCATATGATTCAGACCAAGATATTTCCCCAACTAATTTAGCCAAGAAAATACACATCTCTGTAATCCAAGATTACCAGATGTGATTCAGTTATTTTTTGTGATTTATTTTGTCAAGGAATTAAGGGAATAGATAGACATTCTGAATTTAGTGATTGCCATCATTATTCAATATGTAGAAAAAATGAAAATGGAATATTCTTGTATTTTACAAGATTTTCTATTTATGGAGTTAATGGAACATTCTTATTGTCATCTTTTTTGAGAAATTTTGAATTTTAAACATTAGTGCCTCTGGGAAAATCTTTTCTTTACAAAGGGTTAATGAAACAACCATTTTGGAGAGCAATCTGGAACCATTCCCAAAGGGTCATAAAACTGTGCATACCCTTTGACCCAGAAATACCACTACCAGATCTTTATCCCAAACAGATTAAAGACAGAGGAAAAGAACCTACCTGTACAAAAATATTCATAGTAGCTCTCTTTTTGTGATGACAAAGAACTGGAAACTAAAGGATGTCCATCAATTGGGGAATGGCTGAACTAGTTGTGTTATATGCTTGTAGTGGAAATACTATTGTGCCATAAGAAATGACAAACAAGATGATCACAAAAAAGCCTGAAGTGATACAAAGTAAAGTGAAGTGAAGAGAACAAGGAGTATGCTGTACGCAGTAACAACAATAATTTTTGATGATACAACTGTGAATGACTTAACTATTCTCAATAAGGCAAGGCTCTAGGAAGATTCCAAAAGACTCATTAATAAAAAAAAATGATATCCACCACCACAGAATGAACAGATGGAGTCTGAATGCAGATTGGAATATATCATTCTTTATTTTATTTCTTCCATGAATTTTTCTCTAATATAAGCAATGTGTCTTCTTTTATAAGAGGATGAACATGGAAATATGTAATATGTCATAATACATACGAGCTATATCACATTTAACCTGCCTTCTTGGGGAGGAGTGAGAGGGAGAGAATAAGCTTGGATTGCAAAATATCAGAAAACAAATATCAAGAAATCATATTGATGTGTATCCTGGAAAAAATAATTATTAACCTTTTTAAGATAAACAAAGAGTTGAGGAAGACAGTGAATTATCTGTACTAGATCAGCAACTGACTATATTTCTTCAACATATTCTCTATGCAATGATTCCTCCATTCTGTTGTCTATAAGATGAAAGGTAAAGTTTCAAATAAAAAAAATTAGCCTAGTAACTAATCCCTCTTCTTTGAGACTATCTTTCAAGTACTTGAAGGCAACTATTATGCATCTCCTAAGTTTTCTCTTCTCTATGCCAGACATTCTCAGTTCTCTTATCTAATCTTTATATGATGTGATCATGAGATCCTCCAGCACACTGGCTGCCCTCCTCTGTATAGTCTATAGTTTATCTGTATCCTTCCTAAAACATGGCATCCACAAATGAGCACATTATTTTAAGTGTCATCTGACCAACCAGAAGAGAATATCATGATACTATAGTTCCTTCTTGTCCTGTCTTCCTGTTATCATTTCATAGTTAGCACAATTCTATTCTAATATATTCTACTATGTTGAATTTAATTGAATAGACAAGGTATGAGATTCCCTTCACGTTCCAGCTTGCTGTGTGTGACGGTGTAACATTTTAATATCTTGGTTTTCTCATCTGTAAAAAGAGAAAAATATAAAATAATATTTTAAAAATACATTGTGCTAGGGGCAGCTGGGTAGCTCAGTGGAGTGAGAGTCAGGCCTAGAGACAGGAGGTCCTAGGTTCAAACCCGGCCTCAGCCACTTCCCAGCTGTGTGACCCTGGGCAAGTCACTTGACCCCCATTGCCCACCCTTACCAATCTTCTACCTATGAGACAATACACAGAAGTACAAGGGTTTAAAAAAAATACATTGTGTTTTAATGTTGCAAAGTGCTTACCTTACAACAATGTTAAGAAATCAATAATTTGTTACATTAGTCCCATTTTACAGATGGGGAAGTTGAGACAGGAAGTTTGAATGATTTTCTCCAGTTTGCACAACATATAATTATTAAAGCCATGGCCCCTAAAAGGATTATTTTAAGCATTACATAAGTGCTTAATATAAAGGAACAAATATTGAGCTATTAAAATCGAACTTTCAATTGCTTTTTGCTACATCTAACCAATTATGTAGGTTTAATAATTTAAGTGAGTAGGAATGTCAATTCTACTTGTTCTGCATTTATTTTTCAAAAAGGGCAAATATTACATTGAATTTTCCTCCATAAGATGACTTGAATTTTCCTAGTTTATAAATGGATCTGTCAAAGAGGATAAGGGAAAGCACACATTCTGTCCCAATTCCAATCTTACAATAATGTGAAGATTTCATTAAGTTCCCATGCTGCCATTCTATGTGTTCCTAGTGAGCTCACACAGGATCTTCACAGTTCTCTGCAGCACAGAGACAGAAATTCTGGTGTCAGCAATGACAGAATGCCAGTCTAGCTGGGAAACCCTGTGGGTAATTTCGTTTTCATTTGCCAGTGAAGCAGAAAAATCAGCATGTTGTGTGTCAGAGACCAATGAGGAATATTCCTTGGCAGTTTGAATTTTAGCCACTGGTGAGGGGAGACTGTCTGAAGCCATGCTGTCAGGGTACATCCTAACATGGGCTCAACTCCTCAAAGAGAAATCTGCATTTGCCTATTAGGAGAAATAGAAAGGGACTTTTAACTTGAACCAAATGCCTCAGGGAAGTACAGCTCTTGTGAAACTTGATTCACTGATGGATGATCAAGGAGTCTATTGATGCACTGATAGATGGTCAGGGAATCAAAATAATAGAATGGTACTTCCTCTGAACATTTATATATTCCTGGGCCTTTATAATGAGGGGGAAAAAAGAATGAAAGGCAGGAAACTGACAGTGACGTAAAGTAGAAATTTTCACTTGAAAAGAAATATCTAATGGCGACATGACTAATCCAAGATGAGAACAGCAATTTCCTTTTATTGGTCTGAGAATAATGAAAACCTCTCAGTTCTGGCTCTATTCTCTGAATGTCCCCAATGCCTGGAATTCTCTGACCCTTCTAAACTCTACCTATTGACTTTGCTGACTTCCTTGTCCCAGCTAAGTCTTTTCCAACCAGTCTTAATTCTAGGATCTTTCCTTTGCCAGTTATCTCCTATTTATCATATATATGCATGCATAAATACATATGTATACGTTAGTGGTTCCCAAACTTTTTTGGCCTATCTCCCCCTTTCCAGAAAAAATATTACTTAGAGCCCCTGGAAATTAAATTTTTAAAAAAATTTAATAGCAATTAATGGGAAAGATAAGTGTACCTGTGGCCATCACCACCTCACTGGATCGCTGTAGCACCCACCAGGGGGTGTTAGTGCCCACTTTGGGAATCACTGGTATATGTTTAAGTGTATATATACATGTTTATTTGTATACATACATATGTGTATATATTAACATAAATATGTATATATCTTCATATAAATTTGTTTTTATGTTATTTCCCTCATTGGACTCTGAAGTCCTTTGGGTCAAGAGCTTTCATTTGACTCACTTTATCCACAGTGCCTAGAACATAGTAAGTATTTGATGAATTTTTTTTATTCATCAAATGTAACTATTTGATAAATATTTATTTATTTGTCAAATGTATAGCAGGCATGTGTAGGAATCATTACAATAAAAATACACATATATATATATAAACTTACAAACAATGCAATATATCTATATATAAATAAATACACGAATGCATATATGCATATATACACAAATATTTATAAATAGATACATGCAAATACAAATATATCTTCACACAGACTAGTGTTTGTGAAATATGCGCATATGTATATACATATACATGTGTGTATGTGTGTATATATACATATATATGTGTGTACACTTTCCCTTAACATGAACTTAGTTCTAATATATTAGATATATCATTTGAGGGAAGTGCTGTGTACTGCATCTAAAAATTTCTTCCCTGTCTCTATATTGTTATCTCCATCTTCTTCAATGCACCCGGATGTTCATATTTTTTAATTAACACCAAAACTGAACCTTAGAAATGCACCACAAATGGCCCAGACATAAAAACTGGAGGCGAGAGTTGGGTAAAAGCCTGTCTTAAATGAGAAGATAAATTCTGAATAAAGCTCAGAATGTAAAGTCAGCTTTATCCCATCTCCATAATGGATACTCTGAGTGAGTTTGCTGATCTAGCAAATGTATCTGTTTGAGCAGAGTCAACAGACTTAAATCACATGTAAGGTCAATCTGAAGCACTGTGTCAATGATACTCATCTACATCTCTAAGCCCATCTGTTTTAGCAGCTAAATCAAGCAGTCCTGTTTCTAAGTCCCTCAGCAGACATATGTATTACATTATATTTATGTAGTACCAAAATACAACCATTTTATGTATAAATGAAACCTTTACCTTCCTTTGTTAGAATTCCAGAATATATACCATTGCACAATTTCTGTAACTTTATGCTCATTTATATTTATTATGAGGGGGAAAAGTCTTTTAAAGCTTCGAAAGAGGTTGAGAAAATAGGTAGGTCCTTGAAAGGATAATGTCCAATGGCCACTATTTTTTATTGTGTATAAAAATGAATTTATTCCTTTTTATTAACAGTGTAGATTTTAGTAATTTCTCCACTCATAATCCAGGAATTAAATAAATTGAAGGATGTTACAATACATACATTAGATTCTCCCTCTTTCAATACCAATTCCACCAATTTTCAAACACTTGCTGGGTTTGGGCAAAACTGCAATAGAGGTTTTTATACATGACTAAAACTTGTAATCTTGGGCCACCATTATTCCATTCCCATCATGATACTAATATAGTTTTAATCAAAAGAGCTTGGATGTAAAGTCACAAGGGACCTTAAAAGCCCCATAGCAGAGAAGTTCTCATACCTTTTTGCTCTTATGACCTCTCTTTATTAAAAATAGTGAGTAGGCTCTCTCAGGGCTTCTTTTTATTGTGTTTTATCTATCAATATTTATCATATTAGAAATAAAAACATCTTAGTATTATTATAAAAATGGTTTTGACATTGCAGATTCTTTGAAAGTATCTCAGACCTCCTCAGAGTTCCCTGGACAATACTTTCAGGATCACTGGTTTAATTAATTTCTTCATTTTGTAGAAGAAAAAACAAAAGGTTGAATAATTTGCTTGAGATCACACAAGTAGCAATTAACAGAAGATGGTTTCAAACTAACTTCACATTTAGTATGTTCCTTATTGTACCAGATTACCTCTCTAAACTCAGTGTAACATTTCAAAGCACTTTAAAAATACTTAATAATAAAATTAAGCCTATTTTATGTTATCTGAGTATATTCATGTGGGAACAAATTATCGTATCCAAAGAAAACTAAATTGAATTTTTAGTAACTTTGAAGATCAGGCCAGGAATAACAGAACTTATTTTAATGTTTGCTTCCACTTGAAGGCGACTATATTAGAAAAATCTGGAATATGAAAAAGGAACATATATGTATAAGTGTGGTATCTAAGAAGAGAGTTTCATTAGACAATGACACTCATTCATTCACTTTTTTAAATTGTTATCTTCCTTCTTAAAATCAATACTATGTTTTGGTTTTAAAGCTGTAGAGTGGTAAAGGCCAGGCAATGGGGGTTAAGTGACATATCTAGGAAGTAACAGAGTTCAGATTTAAACCCAGAACCTCCTGTCTCCAGATCTGATTCTTTATCCCTTTATCTACCTAGATCCCCACCCCATTTATTTACTTTTAAGAAATTCTTAGGTATCTCAGTTTCTGTGTGCATAGTTAGGTCAGCTAACAGTTTATATGATCTAGTCTTAATTAAAAAACTGTTGCAAAATGGCTGAGACATAAAATATTCCTTAAAAGGAAGTGTGAATTAACAATAGTAAAAATCACAATATTAATCCAAATGAACAAGAAAATGACAAAGCTGACACTACTTCCACTAGTATAAATTTTTTGTCAGCTATGTTGTAAAATGAAAGCAGACTACTTAATCAAATATAACAAAAAAAACTAAAAATAAAATAAAAGTATGAAAATTATTTGAAAAAGAAATTTTATCTATAAGGTTAATACTGAATCTTTCTGTACTTACAGATATTACCTAATTTGAGTATGATCCCATTATAATTAGCTAAACAATTAAAAACTAAACTTTTCCTGCTAAAAAAGTCATATATAAAAACTCTTCCAGTTGTAAATTAAAAAAAAAAATTGGTGAGCAGATTTTTTAACCATCGAGTTCTTTCTTTTCCTGGTCTGACATAATTTGTGACACATGACAACACATAAGAAATGTTTTCCTCCTATGTTTTGTTTTTTTATTTCTAATTCTTTATATGTGGCCAACATATATATGTATATATATGTATGTATTTTTTAAATCTAATTTCTCTTATACATGATAGCCATTCAATGACTTGAGTAATACTATCCAATCCATTCTGTCTTGAACTCTTCAAACAGAAAATCAGAAATTACCTCAATGGAGTGGCATATGATAAGATTTCTAATTCTTTTATTATCTTCATTGGCCTCTTGTAGAAGTCATCTAAGCTTATGAATTCCCTATGTAAAATAGTAGTCCCCAGAACCAAATACAATATTCCTGATGTGTAATCAAAGTATTTTTTTAAGTAATTGACTGATTATTTTTTCCCTTTCCATGTGTTTCTCAGTGAATTTGCACTAAAAAGGGATATAGAAATAATTTCAATTCCTATCTCTTCTTTTGCCTTTCATGACTACGTTATCCCTATTTCTTCCTGTGTTCATCTAGGATATTTACATTCAATTCAACTAAATTAACACTTCTTAAGCAAGCACCTCATGTACATTAGACACTGATAACCAAAATAAAAATGAAATGAAATCTATGCTCTTAAGAAATGTACATTTAACTGGGGATATTTTTAAATTTTTAAATTTTTATTTTTAAAATATGTTTCCAAGCTTACATATTTAATTTTCCTTCCCTTCTTTCTACCCATCCCCCCTCCCAGATCCAGTAAGAACTTCCACTGGGTTATACAAATGTTACCACTTACACCTATTTCCATATTATTAATTTTTGCAATACAGCAATCTTTTAAAACTAAACCCAAATCATTATATCCATATAAAATGATGTCATTTGTTTTTCTTCTGTGTTCTACTCCCAGTGTTCTTTCTCTTGATGTGGATAGCTTTCTTTTTCATAAGTCCCTTGAGATTGTCTTGTATTAGCAAAGTCCATTACATTAGATTGTTCCACAATGCTTCACTTTCTGTGTACAGTGTTCTCTTGGTTCTGCTCATTTCACTCTGCATCAGTTCCTGGAGGTTCTTCCAGTTCATATAGATATCCTTAACTGGGGATATTTTACTGATTTATCAATCCGCAAGCAACACACATCTATTAAGAGTAAATTATGTGCAGAACACTGTACAACAAAAATGTGTGATGATTACCCGTGAGTGACTTAACTATTATCAACAAGGCTAGGATGCAAGACAACTTCAAATGACTCAGAACAATACAATGATATCCACCAATATAGAAGGAACATATGGAGTCAGAATGCACAATCACACATACCATTCTTCACTCATTTCCTTCTTGAAATTTTCTCTACTGTAAGCAATACATGTTTCATTTCATAATATGATGATCATATATATATATATATATATATATATATATATATATATATATATATACACAACCTAAATCATATTACTTGCCTTTTGGGGGAGGGGCAAATAGTATGAGGGAGGGATATAACATAGTTTATAAAATGTAAGCAAACAAATGTTAAAATTTATATTGACATGTAATCTGGAAAAAACATAAAATAAAAATTAAAAGAATATATCATGTGCAAAGCAGCTAGGTTGCTCAGTGGATAGAGAGCTAAGCCTGAAGACAAGAGATCCTGGGTTCAAATCTGGCCTCAGACACTTCCTAGCTGTGTAATCCTGGCTAAGTCACTTAAGCACAATTGCCTAGCCCTTAACCATTCTTCTGCCTTTGAACCAATACTTAATACTGATTCTCAGACAGAAGGTAAATTTTTCTGAGTATATTATGTACCACTCTGTAAAAGATATTGGCAATATAGACAAAAATCAAAAATTCCTTACCATTGATGACTATACGATTTAGAGAGGGAGATAAAGTACATATGTAGGTCTGTAGAAAATAAATTCAAAACATTTTGCAAGGGCAAGTCACTAACAGTTGGGAGTGATGTGGGCATAAGCCTTGAAAGAAGTTAAGGATAAGAGGTAGAAGAGAGTAATAGATACATTCTAAGGATAGGATACATGTTCTGCCATTCATTTGGCATTAGCTTACCCTAACCTTGAGTTGTTACCTAATACTTTATATAGGTAAAATATAACCTCAAATAAATTCCAGATTCCTTGATGATAGGTTCCATATTTTATTTCTTTTATAATAATAATAATACATTTATATAAAAGTTACTCTGGGTCCAGAACTGTTTTACATTTATTTCCTTTATTCTTCACAGCTTTCAAAAGTAGCTGTTTTCATTATCCACATTTTACAGAACAAAAAGTGAAGACAAACGATAGTTAAGTGACTATGTTGAGAGTCACTAAGTTATTAAATATCTGAGGCTGCAATTCAATTCACATTTTCCTGAGTTCAGGCTTATACTCTATAAACTGTTCAGCCTAGGTGCCTTTAACTATGTCTTTTGTTTTCCCTGCATATTTTTAAGAACTGAAAGGTGGACAATTCAGGATGGGCAAAAGGTGGTGATGACCACAGAAACATAGAATTATAGGGTAAGATGGGCTCTTAGGGAGATCAGAAAGGAAAACATTATGGTGAAGTGGCAAGAGTTCCCTATTTGGCATCAGAGGAACTCAGCTCCAGTCTAGTTCCACTGCTTGCAGGTCTCTAGATATTAACAACTTGCTGTTTCCCAAGGCAGTCCATCCTATTTGTTGATGTTTCCTTATATAATATTTTTCCCTGTAAGCTACTACATATGTTTCCAGAGTCCATGTTTTTTCTCATTTTTCACCTTCTGAAACCAAATGATTTTGTGACAGTTCACATAAAATATAATATTAATGATAGTTACTAGGTATAGGCTTTCTCTGTCTGACCATTCTTCTAGCTAGTTAGTGTGATGAAGAAGAAACATGAGTATTATTGTTGAAGAGAAAAATATTCATGTGAACCAAACAGCTTCCTTAATAATTGTGAGTTTCTATTTAGTCATCTATCTGAAATAAGTTTTCTTATTTAGTCATCTATCTGAAATAAGTTTTCAATATATAGTTGCTTCATACCTAATATGACTTCAAAGTAATATGTAAAAATAGATTCTTGCAGGCTAAGTACAAATTATGTGTTGCAAAATTGTGTAATAAAAATACTCTTCATTTGCATGTTCTAATTAATTACTACTTTATACTATCAACATTTGGGACTGGTGGCCTTATTAGCTAAAATGAATTTGCTTATAATCTGAAACTAAACACTGAACAAATTTAATGAAGGTCACAAATTTTTCTTTATGTTATTAAGGTTAATTATAAAATTAATTAGATCCATTTGTAACTTTGATAAGAATAATATACACTCTTTTTGGCTTGACATATAATTTGGATTTGGAGCTAAGGGTTTACTTGATAGTGTGGTTGATATATTTAGTAGGCATCTCATAAAGTGTCTTTTCTAAAAATATTTCTGAGATTATAAAACCTTAAAAATATAATTGCATTGAACCTGCAGGTTAAATAACCGATATAATTCTTTGTAACTATGTAGATTTTATCAGTATATTCCTCTTCGTTTTTTCTTGATAAGAATATATTTAGTAGAAAATGATATAGATTATATAGAAACAAACAAAAACCTGGAGAAATAATTCACTTTCATGCACAATGAATAGACATGTTCATTCCATTAGGTATAGATCTGTATGAATTGCTCCTGGAGGGTAATTAATTTTCATCAATTATTAATTTTATTTTCTAACTTAAGAAAATATATTTTTGATTAAAATATTAAATATGCTGTTCAGGGTAGTTTTGCTCAACTATATATACCTTTTGAAGCAAATAGAGTCTTTTTAGAATTTTTGATGTAGCAAGCTGTTTTTTATGACTTTAATTTTTGCAAATTCCATTTTGTTTTCCTGTGGACAAGAACATTTTCAGAGAAAACACATTTTTAAGAGCTAATTTTGTTAATTTTTAAGGTCTAAAGCCAAAGGCTTTCTAGTCAGAAGCCAGAACTTCTAAAATCAAGTAATTGGCCTAGATGACTTTCACCTCCCTTCTTGTACTAAATCTATGATCTTATAACCACCCTGAATTACTATGGGAAGTAATATTTGAAATTAAAAGAGACTGAGGTCTTAAGCTAGGTCACTTAGTGGATAGGGACTGAGGCCTAGAAATGGGAGGTCCTGGGTTCAAATTTTACCACAGATACTTCCTAGCTATGTGAGCCAGGCAAGTCACTTAATCCCCATTGCCATGCCCTTACTGTTTTTCTGCCTTGCTAAGGAAAAAGTATTAATGAGAGATAGGTAAATAGAGAGAGAGAGAGAGAAAGAGAGAGAGAGAGAGAGAGAGAGAGAGAGAGAGAGAGAGAGAGAGAGAGAGAGAGAGAGAGACTGAAAGGGACAATTGGAACATTGTGTAAATAGGGAAAAAAGTGGTCTTCAACTCATTTTTTTTTATGCTTTTATGACTTCTGGTCACTAAGAAATAGATTGACTCATTAAACTCAGCAGAGCAAGTAATAATTATACTTCAAACCCAGAGACACTAGGCCAATATAAAAATTCACTTGAGTGCTACTATTTGAAAAGGTGAAAAAAAGGCTCAAATTAATGTGGTAGTTATGCCTTTACCTTCTGAGTAATAGCTATTATCAAATACTATTTACAGCCATTCACTAATACCTTACATAAATCCTAAGGCATCTAGCTTCATGAAATCACTCGTTGAACCTTTAGGTGAATAAACCTGTTTTATAGTCTTCATCTGTACCTTTCCTCAATCAAGAAAGAAATGTATCCTGTTTAACTCAGTAGTTCCCAAACTTTTTACACTGAAATTATAATAAATTCATATTTAATGTGTCATGGTCTGTACTTAATGTTTCCTTTAGAGAAGAATTGGCAACCATTTATGGCAATTTTGTTGATAGAATTATCTAGCCAAGGAACAATCTAAAAAGTCTTCATCCTTTTTTTGTGCATCTTTTGTGTGTTACACATATATTATGATATGACAATATATAAATACATAATATCCTAAATTTACACTCATATATAATTAATTCATGCATATATATCATGTCTATATTTACATATGCTTATATCATATCTGCATTTAATGCTTTGACTATGTGGCTATTTAGCAAGGAACACATTTTGGGGGGGTTTACTGAGTAATATCTAGAATATATAGGATTCTCAGTAGATGTCATTAATGCCTTTTGCCTTTTTATATTTCAGTTGCTTCTTTATGTATACTCCACTTCTCCAACAGAAGTCTTGTTCAAACAAAAACAAAAATAAAAATCACAGTTCAGCCAAACCCATTAGCACAATTACCATACCTTTCAGCATATACAATATTTAGCATCCTTATCAATTTGATCCCCAAAGTCCTCCACTTTTAATATCTACTGGCAGGAAGAAGGTCTATTTCACCATTTGTCCTCTGAACCAATGCTGGATAAACACAAATACAACCCCAAGTGATATTTGCAACCATAAAAGAATGAAACAAAAAATATATTTTCAATGGTAGTATTTGTGTATTTCTTAAATTCCTTATGTTTATGGTTAGTTGGAAATTTATTTCTGTGCTTTCAGAACGGTGCTTAGGGGACCCAACTGCATGACTCCCATTACCATAAATGTAAGCCAATTATAATGGCTTTAACAATGCAGTGGTTTGAAGGAAATTTTGAACACTGTTGAATTTGATTCTTCACTTGCCTGATAACAATTTCCCCTCTTGAAAAAAAGGGCCTAGATGTTCATTCGTGTTGTTTTTTTCTCTTCATTTTCTTGGTGATTTGACTCTTTGTCATCACAGAATTATCAATAGTTTTTGCCTTTTATTCATTTTTGCTATATTGGCTTTTATATATTAAATAAATGCTTTTCTCATACCTCTTCCTCTTACTTTTCCTCAAATTAGTAATGATTAAAATTTTGTTTTCCTTTTAAACATTTTTCTTTGCATCATAAAATATTTAGCTAAATAATCACATATTCTCATCTCCATTTCTTAAAATGTTTACTTTTTATCAAGGCTCAGTTCTGTTTCTGTATCCTGTGGGAAGTGTTTCCTGAGCTCCTGGCTTTTACTCTTCCTTCTCAAATTTATCTTCCATTTAACATTCAATTTTCACTTATCAAGAATTTACTATATATATAGCAGGCCCTGGGCTAGGGGATAAAGCACAAAAGAAAAGCAATACATTCCCTCTCTTTGAGGAACTTACTTCACACAGAGTTTGGATTATATATACACAGATAAGTGAATAAATATATGCAAGATTTCCAAAAGTCTCAGTGCTTAAAAATGGTGCCGATTTTTGGAATTTCATATATATGTTAATATAGATGTAGATGTATGTGAATATATTTGAATATCCATACATATGTGTGTACGTGAATATAAATATACAGTCAGAATCATGCACAACTGAATAATGCATGTGTATACACACATATATACATACCTACTTTTATTTATATATAGAATATATGGTAGATTACCTTGCATATATAAATATATACATGTGAATTTATATAGATTTACTTATATATAGGTATAGGGAGGTCATTGATTGTATCAAAGCATTAATTTTTGTTTTTGAATTTCTATATAAATATACATGCATATACAAGAAAATATATCTTGACTACTCATTAATTTACATATATAGTATATAGTATCTATACACATATCTTTCTGTATATATCCATATAGTAATTACAAAATAATTTAGTGGGTTGAGAAAATAAACATCTTAGGGTCCAAACAAGACATTGCATATAAGGTTATACTTGATTTGGTCCCTGAAGTGAATAAGGCATTCTTTTCACAATTCATTTGTATTTCTCCAAGATTATATCAATACAATTTTCAGTAATTGTTTTCTGACATTTTGACATCCATGTTCTCTCCCTCCTTTCCTCTCATCTCTCCCCACAATCCAACACAGCAGTTTTATAATACTATATTATGACTACATAATATAATATTATAATATTAGTTGTATAAATGTTATCATACAATATGTGTTCATCATGTTGTGAAAGAAGACATAAATCTTACACTAGCTAAACATTCATGAAGGAAATAAAGTGAAGAATGGTATTCTTTAATCTGCATTCAGACTCTATCAATGCCTTCTATGCTATCAGATATCCTTTTTTGTCAGTAGTCCCTTAAAGTTGTCCTGTATCCTTACCTTGTTTGTAATTATTAAGTCATTCGCAGTGATTAGCATTCTTTATTGCTGTTTCTCATTCTCTTGGTTCTTCTCATATCATTTTGCATCAATTCATATATCTTTTCAGGTTTTTTGTGATTGTATTGTTCAGAGAGTTAGGTATTCCAGAAGGTTGAGCTGAAGAGAAAGTACATTGTAGGAACTAGATACCAAGACATGGGAGTGGAAAGCAGAATGCTATATATGGAGAATCATAAATAGGCATTTTGGATGTAACATAGACTATGAAGTCATGTTAGAGTAATTAGTTGAACCCAGACTATAGAATCCTTAAACATGTAGCAGCTACAGTGTGGTAAAAGTGTCTCAACTTAGGCTAAACCAAGTTTATAGTAACTGATATGTCTCAAACCTCTTGGTGAGTTAAGGAAGTCTACCCTAAGTATATGAAAACTTTTTCTGATAGAATGGATACATTAGGACAATTGTTCTAACAACCATGAAGGTGATTAGAGCAGAGACTGTGGAGTACTTAGAGCTTGCTGAGACCCTGAAGATGCCAAGATCATCTACTGCAATCCAAGCCATCTTTAGTCATGATGACTTTTGTCCTGCAACTAGATTTCATTGACTCTAAAAGTGAGATCCTCACAACTTTGTGCAACTCCTTCACTTAAATCCAATTCATGAGCAAGTCAAGATATCACTCAGGATATCACAACTAGCAGAGAGAATTTGTATTTATTCTTGAGCCAAGAGGAAACACTTAAAACTTCTTGTGCAACTGAATGATGAAGTACAGGAGTATTTATTAGGTAACTATGTGCCTTAAAACTATGAATACCCATTGACCCAGCAATGCCACTTCTAGATCTGAATCCTAAAGTTCAAAGATAGGGAAAATGTTGATAGAAATTCTTTTTGTGGTGGCAAAGAACTAGAATCTAAAGGGATGTCTATCAACTGGGGAAGGCAAGTTATAATCATTACATTTTATTCCACAATGAAGTGTGGCTATGGTACTCATAAACTGTTTCCTTGGAGATCTTATAGTTGCGAGAGTAATAGAAATTTTGTCATAGGCATGTCTAAGAGAGAAGGGTAGGACACAGAATGTGTTATTAAGGATGATAATGTTTCTGAATTCATGACATTAAAAAAAGTAGTTAAAACATTGCCTTGTACTTGTAATATCTCAACAGAGAAGAATATAGATACAGTCCCTTGAAAAGCTACTCAGGTCTACTAAATCCCTCTAAATTTATTATAAAAAACATTTTGCAGGATATTCTGGATCTTCCTTAGCCAATTCATAGGCCAGTTTAGGATCCCAAACTCCAAATCCCAGCTTCTCAATGCTTTCATATTCTGTCTATATTTTCAAAGTGGGAAAAAGGTTATTACTTTCCTTAGGTCTGCTGGTAGTAACTGAAACCTGCTTGTTTCCACTACTGAATTTTTCTGCTTCCTACTCTGTCAATAGTAATATCTTTGCTGTTAAAAAAAACCCAACACCTCATACACGTTCTTTAATTCTAATCAATATGTAGGATGAATCGAATTCTAAAATGTTACCCTACTCACACCCTTGATCATAAAACCAAATTATAGTGGAGTGAAAAAGCAATTTAATAAATTTCTGAGACTCTTGTGAATTCCTTAATGATGTGCATGACATTTCACAGACTCTGATGATTCCCACTACTTTGCCTATCATACTAAGATTAGTTTCTAGAAAAGAAGAAAGAAAAAATGTTCTTGTAAAGATAAAAAAGACTTTTAAAACTAAAAAAATTACTTTTGCCTAGAATCCCTGCTTATATTAAGAAAATACATGAAACTGTATTAATAAAAATATTTTAAAATTTATAAACTGGAGGATGAGGTAAATACTTAAATGTAAATGGAGAAAGATGTATGTTCATTTTACATGAAATAAAATTTTATTTTTATGCAACTATCTGTAAGACATCAATCAGTCAACAAGTATTTTTAACTACCTCCTATATGTCAGACCTTGAACCAGGCACTTAGATGCACATATGAAGAATCACATAATTCCTACTCATTGGGAGCATATATTCTAATGGAGGAGACAGCAATGCATATATAAATATATACAGCTTAACTATAAAGTGAATAATTACAACTATGTACAAGACAGTTAAATATGAGGTAGTTCAGAAGGGAGATCTCAACAGTGGGGCTCATCAGAAAAGCCTTCTTTCAGAAAATGTTACTTAAGATGGGTCTTAAAGGAGGTTAGAGACTTTATGAACTATACATATGGAAAGAATACTTCCAAGGCATGAAGAAGTGACTTTGCAAAGACCTAGAGAGAGAGAGAGACAGAAGGTAATGAATGGAAAGAAGGCTAATTTGCATTGATAATTATGGGATGGAAAAAAAATGTCCAGTGAGCCTGGAAGGTTGTAAAGGACTTAAGAGCTAAATAGAGAAATTCATATTTTTATTGGACTCAATATCAATATAAGAAGTTGAAATTCCATATTTTTTTCTTCCTTGTCCTTTACACACAATAATTAGCACAGTAACTTGTGTTCGCTGGTTTCTTCATAAATTCTTGAGGAGATGACCCTACAGCACTCTCTCGCACTGACAAAGTTGTAAATGTCATAATTGATATTTTCTGATTCTAATTTCCATGCTTCTATAATTCAAATTGAATTCATATCAAAATTAACAAACATTTTATTTATTTCATTCAAGTCACCTTTGAATATTTGGCTGGATTACAAATCCATTGTGAAACTTGGCTTAGTTTAGCAGAATTTCTGGCATTGTTTGCTAGGGAGAAGCTAGGGCTGAAATAGCAGGTTTATTGCTGGTTAGCTGGTGGTCGAGATACCACATGTCAGACATAACCTACTTAAAGAAAAAATTCCCCAAATAACTTAACCTTCTAAGGGGCAGGTGTCTGGAAAGGGACAGATAATTTTCTAGTTGGCATATAAACTGAAGACAAAGAGCTTTTGTGCAGAAAATGGTAGGGAAGCATGGCAGTTCTTCCTTAAATGGTTAGGATAAAAAAATGTTCCGGTGCCAAAAGTAATGAGTAAGCAAATAATAATGATGAGAATCATTGTGTAGAAGAGTATGTGGGTTGAAGAAAGGAACAATGGCATACAAAAGGTAACTTAAGAAAAAGCAAAGGTGGTCAACAAAAGGAGGAAACTGATTTATATAGCAATATTTACAAGACGATTTATAAGGGAGCTAAATGTGTTTGTTTTGCTTATTTGACAGTCAATTGCTGTGAAGTATACTCATAGAATGAACTAATTTCTTTCAGTGGCTGAGGACTTATTTTCTCATAGAGTCTGGTGACAGGGGGCAAAGAGTATGTAATACCAACCTACTCATGTGATATTGAGGGAGAAGAGAGAAACTTCTAAATGTAGATTCAGAGGGGCTAGAATTTCTCCCTCTCCCATCCAATTATGTTGATGGGAAAAGTAGGTGCTGAGTTGGGACCTATTATCAGTAGCAGTTTCCATCAACTTGAGTAATTAGAAGTAATAAAATTCTGAGTCATTGTTTGTACAGATATCTACAATACCCATTCTCAGTAGTTAAGGGGAAAAGAATCTATTTTGATTTACAAATTATTATCTTGAACCTACAGACTTTTGTTGAACTACCATTTCTTTTAGAATTATGACTGTTTATCCAACCCATTACAAATCATTGCAACATTTGTCCTTGATATCTTATGATTCTTTTTGTCATATGTTTTTCTTTTGACATTTCTCCTCTTCAGTAGTCATCCTATTATCCTTTTTAGCTAACACTTCTATAACACCTACTGTAGTAGGCAAATCTAAGCACTTTACAAATATTTAATTTGGTCTTCACAATGACTCCGGGAGGTAGGTGTTATAATCCAATTTTGTACGTGAGGAAACTGAGGTAAGCAGAGGTTAAGTGACTTGCTCAGAGTTACATGTCTAGGAAGTATCAGATGCTGACTTTCAACTAAGGTCTTCCTTCGAATCTTTCCTCTTTGGCACTTAGCTATCTCTGTCTCTGTCTCTTGTAATGTAGAGATGGCAGCATGGAATCCCTGCAAAATACAGGGTCAGCCTCACCCAGAATTCCAGGGGTGTATTTTGCAGGGATTTCATGCTGCCATCTCTACATTACACTCTCTACCTATCTGTTTCTGTCTTTCTGAAACTTTTCTGTGTATCTCTTCTTTCTTTCTTGACAGATATCACTATAAACTAGATTTCAAGTCATTCCTGAATGTAATATGAAATAGGTTTAATGTATCATACTTCTTAGGAATGTGTTACAAAAAGTATTGGGCGTTTTCTACTCCTTATTGTGCCACTTATTAGCAATGTAATATTAGTAGTTGTTTAACCACTCTGGCTTTTAATTTCCTCATGTATAAAATGAGGATGGACCAGATGACCAGGAATCCTTTCTATGTTTAGAGTTCTATGCTTTTGTTTTCATTTTAATAGAGAACTTAAGCAAATGAAATACCCTTCAAATTTTTTTTGGAGATTTCCTGGACCTTTGGCAATATAACTGAGCAGGGGAAATAAATTCATTAAATAATATGTCCTGGATATAGTTATACTTTAATAAGGCCAAATTATCTTAATATCAAAAAGCTCATAGACATTTAGGATAATGTTTGCTTTTAAAAATGTAACTAATATAGTAATTAGGCATAATTTTCTTTGTATGGAATTCCTCAAAGTAACATGGCATTAATAAACTCTTGTTAACTAAACTTTGCTTACATAAAATTATATTCTGAAATAAAACTTCCTATCTTTCTTTTTTTTCTTGATCCTTTCCTATTCCCTTCTCTCCTTCTTTCCCTTTTTACTTCTTTCTCTCTTCCTTTATTCCCTCCCTCCCTTTCCTTCCTTTCCCTTACCTTTATTTTGTTCCTTATTAGTGTAAATAACTTCATTCCTTCCTGCACTCCTCTAGTAAGTCCCTAAAGGAAGAAGAAGAGGAAAATAGATCTGATAGAGAATGAGATGGATAGATAGTGTCATGGAAGCAATGCACAAAATTCTGGATATAGTGGAGAACAAAAGACCTAGCATGCTATGGTTTATGGAGTTATGAAAAATTGGACATAAATGTGCAATAAAAACAATATGGTATGAATGATGATAGCTCCTGGGTATATACCAAAATGGAAATAAAAAATATTCCTCTTGCTCTTAGGAATCTAAATTTTTCTACATGTAATAAATATAAATTTATATATTAATAAGTAATACAAAGGTTACACAAAATAATTTAAAGAGGCAAAGAACACTAACAATGTGGGAAGGAGAGAAACAATCATGTGGGAAAAGGTAGCATTTGATCTATGCTTTGAAAGGTATTGAGGATTTTAATAAATAGTAGTGATAAAGGAATGTGTTTTATAGTTGGAAAATCATCTGTGCAAAGGCAGTGAAGCAAAATAGGTAATTTTGTGAATGGGGAACACTATCAGGGTAAGTTTACTAAGAATGTGTGAAAAGGAATTATATTAAATAAAACTTGAAAGTTTTGTAGAATCAATAATATTTATCATCTATTACATTATTATAAGATGGTCAAAGGAGATGAATGACCTAAGTAGAATAACTTTTTTTTAAATGGATGTCTGACAGGGGTCTTTAACATAAGTAAGTTTAGAAGGAAGGGATATTTTGAAGGAAGTATGAAAATTACAGTATTGGAAAGATCATACTTAAGTTAGGAATAATTTATATAGAGATCATAACTGAACCTATTACCTAGGGAGAAAAGGTAGAGATTAAGGAGGTTCTAAGACAAAACCTTGGGGGTGTAATTATGCTTAGTGGTAGGGAGGGACATAGAATTTCCAGCTAAGGAAACTAAAGAGGAGCATGCAAGTAGGAGGAACTAAGAAAATTTTGTATCTTGGAAATAAAGTGAGAAGAAAGTGTTTAAGAAGAGAAGGATGGACGAAAATGAGAATGACAACTTCAGAGGTCAAGCAATGAATAGATGACTGGTAACTGTGGAGGAAGGAAATTTAGTTTTTTAGGATTATTTTCAAGCTGCTGTCTTTTCTATGGCTTTACCTCTCTGACCTGTGGGGGATGAGCCAGTAGAATCAATTCCCCAGCAGGCAAGCACTTAGAGATTTCTAACAGAAGAGGGCCCTAGGCCCAATGGCTCCTTTGTGGTAACAACTAGACATCTTTAGGTGGTAAGTATGGCTAAGAAGATATGGCTGCCAATGTTCATAATTATCTTAAATTGTCAGAGAATGAATCATAGGCTACAACTAGTGGAAAGCCTATGAAAATCCTCACAGCAGGGGGACTCTCTCAACTGCCAAACTGGATAATATGGAGGTTCTGGATTTGATGAACCAGAACAGCAAGATGACTTCAGTCTCTTCAACAGGTAACTTTTAATTAGCTAATGAAGGTATATGTTTATGGTATGGGGAATTTAGGAATGAAGGGGAAGGATTGAGGATTCAAGGAAATCTAAGTAAGACTAAATCTAATGATCAAGGATTATGCCATTCCCCACAGGGAAGCATCTAATGGAATTCTCAGTTTGTTTACAGCTTCTGCTTACTAGCTGATGGATGATAATGCTAGCTAAACCAGATGAAGGCAAGTAGCTGTTGCTTCTTCAAAGATGACTTGTTGAAGTTGTTGTTGATATATAAACTGTAGAGTGCAAGCTATGACAGGTATTTACCTAAGTTGCTAAACCCAGCACTGTGGATCAGGCTAACACAATCTTGGTGAAGTTTCAAATGGAGAGCTACCTAACCTTCCTCCACCCTTTCCACCCAAAACTCGGGACTGAGTTGGTTTGCCTGGGTGTTACCCCTTTTTATAGAGTTGGTCGAACGGTCTTTCAACTGTCACATTCCTTCTTTGGGGGCTCTAAACTCTGAACCCCATCTTGATACAGTTTGTAGAAGATGGCTACTTGCAAAAGATAACTACAGGAGGTAGGAAATTTAGTCAAGTTGTAAATGAGCATGGAGAGAATGGAGTGTGAGGAAATAGAAGAAATTCCTACAGATAGCCTCTCCTAGGATTTCAGCTATAAAAGCCAGAAGAGATACTAAAAGAGAAGATAATAAAAGAATGAATGATTTTAAGAATGATAGAGACCTCAACATATTTGTAAACAGCACAGAATGAGGCAGGGGTTAAAGAAGCTTTCAAGAAGAAAAAAAGAGGAAATGAATAAGGAGGCAAGTTCATGGAGAAGATGAGAAGAGATAAGATGAAAAGTACAAATGGGAAGGGGTTACCTTCATATGGAAAAAAAGGCTACTTCTTGATCAGGACAGAAACAAAAGGTAAGAGAACTGGAAATAATACAAATGGAGCTTCAGGGAATTGAGAAGAGGAATTTTAAGAGGGATAGATACTATTTTCTTCATTTTGCTTTTAAACTTTTACTTTCAATTGATTTTTCCATGATATATTTTATGTCCCGAAGGTACCCACATGACTTGGAATAATGAAAAGGAAACTTCTTTTTTGGCACATTAATTTGATGAAATTTTCCATGATTACATGTAAAATTTTTAGCATTTGACTTAAAATTTTTGAGTCCTAAACTCTCTCTCTTCCCCCTTCCCTTGCTGAGATGGTAAGCAATCTGATGTTTTACAAGTGCAATCATATAACACATATTCCTATTTTAATCTGAAAAGGAAATTTCTACCAAATATGCATACTCAATCAAAACAAATTCCTACTTTGACTACATAGAAATATAAATATATGCGATTCAGCATCTAGTGTTCATTACTTCTCTTTTAGGAGGTAAATAGCTTCCTACATAATTGATAATTTCAATTTTGGATTGAGACCATATGTGTTAGAGTCATCATTTAAAGTTGTCTTTATATCCTTGCAATACTATAAAGAAATTAATTTTTATCTCTTGGTTTTACATACTTCACTCTGCATCACTTCATACAAGTTTTCCTAGGTTTCTCTGAAACCATCTTTTTAAATATTTGAATTCTATTCATATACTACAACCTCGTTAATTGATTGGTATTCATTTACTTTCTGTTCTTTGCCACTACAAAACAGAAAACAAAACAAAAACTGACTGCTATAAATATCTTGTATAGTTGGGTCCTTTCTGCTTTTATTTTACCTCTTGGAGATATAGACGTAGTTAAGGTAAGGTTGGGAAGAAAGGATTAATGACTTTTGGGTCCATACGTACAAATTCCAATTCAAAACACCACTAATAATGCCTTAATATGCTTTTCTTTCTCCAGAATCCATCTAATATTTGTTATCTTCCTTTTTTGCTTATCATTGAAAAATTGAAATTTGTAAGGCAGAAATTTGGACTGCAATTAATTTGAACCCTTCTAAATGTTACTGCTTTGTTGCACTTTTTAGTAATATGCTGTTGATAAATTGGATTTCTTCCTTTGAAAACTCCCTGTTCTCATTCTTTGTCCAATTAGTTATAATGGAATTGTTCTTACAATTTTAATCAATTCCTTAAAAAACTTGGAAATGAAACTTTTGTCAGATATGTTAAAACATATTTTTATTGTTCATATGTTATTTTTCATTATGGAAGAGTAGGTGTTTCTGCTCAAAAGAAGAGTCAATTTAAGAAGTTTAAAGAGAAAAGAGGAGGGACAGAATGATCTTTGTTTTTTTGAAACATATTTAATTTTTTTTACCAATTTCATGTAATAATTCATTTCTACATATGTTTTTTGAAGTTATATTATCCAAATTGTCACCCTCCCTTCTTCCCTTACCCCTCCAGGAGCTGGGTAAACAATTAAATATGGGTAGAATGTATATTGTAATGCAAATGTTTCCATATTGCATATCCATATTTATGCATACCATAAATGTATATTTCCATATTCATTTTGGTAAATGAATAATCTTATAAAACCAAGACCCCAAAATATATACTAAAAAAAAAGTTAAAAAATTGTATTAATTAAGCTGCATCTGTACTCCCTTAGTTCTTTCTCTGGAGGTAGATTGCATTCTTTGTCATATCTGTCAGAATTCTATGAACTGTAATCAAATTTAAATTGCCATTTATTTTGGAAAGGGTGCATTAGGAATCAGTGGAATCCTCTATTGCTCTACTCATTCCAGTTACTTCTCAGACAAAAGCATTCTTTATTAACCATAATTATCCTAGATATATCATTGCTTTATATTAGAAAATAACTCACTGAGGCCAGGGACTACCTTAATTTTGTATTCATATTCTCTGTGATTAATGCTTGACTCATTTTTTTAAACCCTTAACTTCTGTGTATTGGCTTATAGGTGGAAGAGTGGTAAGGGTGGGCAATGAGGATCAAGTGACTTACCCAGGGTCACACAGCTGGGAAGTCTCTGAGGCCGGATTTGAACCTAGGACCTCCCGTCTCTAGATCTGACTCTCAATCCACTGAGCTACCCTGCTGACCCCCTAGTGTTTGACTCATAGTAAGTGATTAATCGATATTTCTTTATTCATTCATAATGTATTTGAATTGTTTATATTAGTTTCTATTTAAAGGATATTGTCTACTTTTTGACACAGAGTTAGATATGTCTCATTGAAGTAGTCTATCAGAATACTTATGTTTGAATTGCTCAGTAAAATGAATAATAAACTTGGCTCAGAATTAAGTAGGAATAGACACATCAAACTGAATTATATTTGGGGATTTGCACGCAATTGTACTTTCACTGATCTGAGCTACTCCTTGCTGCAAAGAAAAATAAAAGAAAATAATATAATATTAGGAATACCATGATCTCAGAAGAATTCCTAGTTTCAATAATCTAATGGGTAATTGAATCATGATAAGTGAATATATATATATATATATATATATATATATACATATACATATATAAAATCGATGCTAATGCACCCTGCATTCCTATATATGTATATATATATGAGAATTTGCACAAAAGACATAATTTAAGATACTGTTGGCAAATAAAGGAGATGGACTAGTGAAAAATTGAGAGATGATAGACTACCTTACTAGAGTGCTGTCCTATAATTATAGATCTCTCTCATTCTCTCTCTCTATCCCCCTCCTTCCCTCTCTGTCTGTGTTTCTTTGTCTCTGTATCTCTGTCTCTGTCTCTCAAAAGGGTGCATAGAATCTTTAAAGATGTGGGGGGAAATCATATCTAAATCAAGGTAGGAGAGAATGTTCAGGAAGGAGAAGGCAGTTGAAATGTTTAAAAAACGGAGAGATCAAATATAATGAGAATTTTAAAAGTCCCTTAGAATCACCAATTAATAAAGCATGGAGGAATTATCTACTTCATTGGTTGGGAAAACACCGAGGACAAAATATGATCATGATTTTATTAAATCCTGAAGTAAGTTATAAGTGGAGAATAGGTCAATAAGATGGAAAGTTCAGAGTCAAAATAAGATTAATAACTTGGGCTTTGCTATTTGATTTCACAATTATATAGCCTCCAATATTGGTATGGTGAAGAAAGTAAAGAATGGCTCATAAATACTATCAAGCATCAACTTGTTTCTAGTCTTGGTTACAAGTTTATCACACATTAAATTATTATTATCTTGGCAAATGTCAACAAACATGAAAATATTCATGTACAAAAGAGAGAAAAGGAGGAATGAATATGAAACTATTGAACTTTATTAGTTTTAACTTGCTTTTTAACAGTATATAATAAATTTAATATGTGATTTATATATTTCCCTACTTGACTGAATCACTTGCTGAATTTCCTTTTGCTCTTTCCCGTGTATCTTTACATGTTCTATTAGTGTTATTTTCCTTTTGTCCTTGTTTTTCATTAATATTACTATACCTTTCCACACACACCCACTAACCTCCACTTTCAAGTCTCCCACACCCTTGTCCCATCCAGGCTTTCTCTTCTAACAAATAAATATAGTCAAGCAAATCAAATTTACATATAATTTTGCCTGAATATGTCTCTCATTCCTCACATTTAGTTCATCACTTTTCTGCCAAAAGAAGGAAAGAAATATTCATCATCATATTCTGAAGTTGTGACTAATAACTATCTTGATTGGAGGATAAATCTTTGGATATGATTTTTTTTAGTGCTATAGTCTTTGGGTAAATTCTTCTATTTCTATCAATTTCATTCTGCGTTAGTTCATCCAATTTTCCATAAAACTTTATCTGAATCTCTCCCATTCATCATTTACTAAGGTATAGTTATATCATATTTATTGTATTTGTATTTATTGTATTATATTGTATTTTTATCAATTACATTTAAAACATTTAAATAGCCTGATTTATTTATCTATTCCACAATTCTCACTCTGTTAATCTCCTGGATTTCACCTTTGTCTCCAATAATTCATCTTTTATTTCAAGTTTACATAAATTCTTAAATTCATACTTATTTAGTACCCTGTGGCTCCAAGACACTTCCCACTCTGATTGGAAAAAAGTGAAAAGTAGATATCAGAAAGCAGCCCACTACATTATTATTTCCTATGCCATTAAATATCTTCATTATGCTCCCCAAATATATCCTTCTCCTCCACTCCTTTTCAGCAACTTTTTATGTAGCCTTCTGCTATAAGATTGTGAGAGCCTTCTGGACAGGGATTAGAATTTTCCTTTCTTTTTTAACTTCAGTGCTTTGCACAGAAGCTGGCACATAGTAGATATAATTAATGAAAGTTTATGTCTATAAACTTGTAGAAAAAAAGGCTTTCTCTTCAGTTCTTTGCTAAAACAAAATGTACTGTTGTATTTTCACAAAAATTTATCCTTTTCTTTTTTCTTTGATTTTCTTGAGTTATCAAATTCATATTAAACTGAAGGAGTATCACCAGATCAAAGGTTATACAAAAATAAGTTATTTTTTTGGAGATGGTTCTAATTTCCATTCCAGAATTTCTGGACCGAATTATAGTTCTTATGATACATTAATGTTCCTGTCATGACATAGGCTCTATAACAATTTTTTTACCTGCTTTACAATTTACTAGGTATAAGAAAGAAGTTCATAGTTGTTTTTATTTTCATTACATTTCCACTTTATTATTTGATCATTTGCCTATTGGGGAAGATCCTTATTCTTAAAATATTTAAACCTACTCTCTCTATATATTTATATCAGATCTTTTTAGAGAAGTTTGCTCCAAATACATTACCACCCAAGATCTTGTTCTCATTTTAATTCAATTGATTTTACTTGTGCAACTCCATTTTAGTATTATATATATTTGCATTTTATCCTCTATGGTCTCTATATTTTGGTAAACTTTTATTTCTCCACTCAGAATTGTTTAAGGTAGTTCCTTCCATATTCCTACAAATTGCATATGAATTTTTAATATCTAATTTATATAATGATTTGGAACTTATGCTTATGTTATGAGATACTGGTTTAAATGTAATTTTTATCAAATTGTTTTCCCATTTTCCTCTAAGTTTTTGCTAGTTAAGGGATTCTTATTCTAGTATTTTAAGTGTTTGGCTATATTGAATATGATGCACAAAGTTCATTGGCATGGGGATATCATGTGATTTATATTTTATAATGATAAACTTTTTTATTTTTAACCTCTTTTATGTTTATGCCTTTGTAGTATAGATCTAGATTTGGTATTTCTAGGCATTCTACTTATTCAAAAAAAGATCACTTTAATGATTATTGACCATTTCTTTCTCCAGAAGAAAAGGAGTTTGTTTTTTAATATTCAATGTTGCACTGATATTTATTAGCACTGTTGGTCTATCATTTTCTTTCCCTACTTTTTCTCCTTGTGGATGATATATTTGATTTAAAAAAGTGCTTGTCAGGTTTTGTTTTTTAAATTGTTTATATTATTTGTGTAGATAGAATTCACTTTCCAGGCTTATGCTTTCCAAGTTTCTCCTACCTCACATCACATTTTGCATGAGTTCTTTGCAGGACATGGAGTGCTCTCTGGTTGGCACTACAGTGGAACAAGGTAGGGAACAGGATCACAAGTGCCTGTTGTGGGCTTGGGGGCTTTTGGTGGGCTTAGGTGGCTTGATGGGCTAATTTCGGCTTCCTGATTCAGCTTAGGGTATTTTAGCTAGGTGATATTTTCTGTCTCCTTCCTATATTTCCCTCTTTTTGTTTTATCTCCATTTTCATTAAAACTTAATTGTTAAGAGCTACTAACAGATTCATGATTTGAGAGTTAATTTTATAGACGGTGACCTCAAAATTTTTAAAAATTAATGTTACATTTAATATTTTACTTTTGTTATTACATATTACAATCAATATGTAAATTAATTAGTAATATTATATAATATTGGATAATATTATTTAATATTTGAATTATTCTATAAGTAATAATAAATTTGTAAATTTATCTTGTAAATCTATCTTGCCTTATTTTTTCTTTAGAATGTTGTTAGTTCAATTTCTCTTTCTTAGATTGGATTGTTAAAATTCTCTATTTCTCAATATGTTCATGTGTGTCTTTCCTATTTCTCAAGTATTGATTTTTTATTTTTATCAGATTAACTAAGACTTTGTCTATTTTATTTATTTATTGTTTTCTTTATTTTTATATGTCATATATTTTTTTAATTACAAATTCTATCCTTCCACTTAGCACCTTTACTTTCCTTTACAAGGGAAACAATATGATTAATATCTATTATATAAGGTAAGTTATGCAGAACAGATTGTTAAATTAATAATGTTCCCAAAAAGGAAGAAAAAATTTTAAAAAGTGAAAAATGTGCTTCCATTTGTACTCATAGTTTACCAACTCTCTCTCTCTAGAAGGGGATAACCTTTTTCTTCATGTATCTTTTTGAATTGTCATCGATCATTATACTGATCAAAATGTTTCATAGTTAATTATCATTACAATACTCATGCTACTGTGTATAAGGTTCTGGTTCTGCTCACTTCACTTTTCTTCAGTTCATGTAAGTGTCAGGTTTTTCTCTAATCATTCTGCTTTTCATTTCTTTAAAGTACAACAATATTCCATCTCAATCAGATTCCTTAACTTATTCAACCATTCCCCAATCAACAAATATCCCCACAATTTTAAATTATTTGCCATAACAAAAAAGAATTGCTTAGGTAAACATCTAATAGGAGTATTGCTAGGTCAAAATATATTTTATAGTCCTTTGGGTATAGTTCCAAATCATTTCTAGAGTGGTTAGACGAGTGCACAACTGTGCATTAATGTCCCTGTATTGCTATACCTTCTCCAGAATTTGCAATTTTCCTTTTCTATGACCTTAACCAATCAGATAGATGTGAGTTTGTACCTCAGAGTTGTTTTTAATTTGTTTTACTAATCAGTAGTAACTTAGAGTATTTTATATGATTATTGATTAGCTTTATTTCTTCTTCTGAAAATTGCATATTCATGTCTTTATACTATCAACTGGAGAATGGTTCTTATTTTTAAAAATTTGACTCAATTTTCTATATATGAGAAATGAAGTCTTTCTCTGAGAAACTTGCTGTAAATTTCTCCCCAGTTTCCTGTTTTCCTTCTAATTTTGCTTGTGTTGGTTTTGTTTGTGTAAATCCTTTTTAATTTAACATAATTAAAACCACAATTTTACCTCCCTAGATTAATTCTCTCTTGTTGATTATAAATTCTTCCCTTGTTCACTGATCTGACAGCTATTTTTTTTAATATTTCTGCTTAATTTGCTTATGATATCACTCTTTAAACCATTTATGAATTATACTGGGAATGGTATGAAATATTGCTCTAGGCCTAGTTTATGCCAAAATGTTTTCTAGGGTTTTGAGCATACTTTGAGATTATAAAAAAACAGATGACTGTGATATTTTGTTTCTTTCATTTACTGAATGAAAAAGGTATACTACTTTCTATTCCAATTTAATATTTTCAATTTGGAATAGAAAATCGCATGCCTTTTCATTACTTACTAATATTTATCTGTTCTGTCTTCAGAGGCAGACATACACAAGTCATCCTTTAAGCAATATAGCTGTTGCTATATATAATGTTCTCTTCGTTCTGCTAATTTTATTCTTCATAATTTCAAGCAAGTCTTTTTATGCTTTCCCACATTAACGTGTTTCTCATTTCATTATTTTGCTTAGAATTGTTTTGGTTTACATTTCTCTAATCAGTAGTTACTTAGAGCACTTTTTCTATACCTATATATTGCTTTGACTTCTTTATCCAAAAATTATCTGTTCATATGTTTAGGCCATTTATCAAGTGAGGTGATGGCTCTTATACATTTGACAAGGTTCTCTCTAAGAGACTGTCTATAAATTTTTTACCCAGTTTTCTGCTTTCTTTCATATCTTGGCCACATTTGCTTTATTTGTAGATGAACTTTTCTTTTAATGTACTAAAATATCCATTTTATATTTCAGAATGTTCTCCAAATGGAGATAAACTTTGATTTATAAATTCTTCTTCCTTTCCATTAATCTAATAGGTAATATGTTCCCTGTTCTAATTTACTCGTGATAACTTCTTTTATGTCTACATACTTTTTGATTTTGTGTATGATGTAAAAAGAATGGTGTAAGATTTGGTCTATATCCAGTCTCTGCCAATTAGTTTCTAGTTTCCCCAGCAATTTTAACCAAATCATGATTACTTATCCCCCCAAACTAGAAATATACTTTTTTTCAAATACAAGGTCACTATAATCTTTTAGTGCTGTTTGTTATATGTTCTTTCCCTTCTGGATTATCATATTTTAAGTCTTTCATTAGTTTTATCATGCTAGCTATTAAATTTGATGTGATGCATATTGTGACTGAACAGTATTTGAATGATTTCTTTCTGACTCCTTGTGGATTATTGGGAGGGCTCAGATACTTTCCTCCCTCACTACATCATCATATATTTTATTAATTTATAAAAATTCTAATTTTGGTAACCACTTCAATGGTTTTATGTATTGTTTTTCTCACCTGTAATTTTCAGAATCTCTACTTTTTTATTTAACTGGATTTTTATTTTCTGCTTTTTTAAATCTCATGTTGAATTCAATAATCTGTTCTTGAATTACACAATTGATAAAAATATGTAGATATAGAACTTTCTTCCCAAGAACTGTTTTGGTTTTTTACCAAAAGGCTTTTTTTGTTTATCATTGTAATAATTCTCTTTGATTATATTCTGTTATGATGATTTGTTTTTTAAACTCATATGTCTTTAGTATGAAATTATCTAGCCTTCTTTTGAGTTATTTTCTTTTCCTCAATGTCCTTTGATTTCATGAACTCTGGGGTCCCTCATCCAGTCCTCTTAAAATTTTAATCTCGTGACATCCTATTAGCCCTTGGTTCAGATTACTATATTCCTATACTGAATTTCTTCATCCTCCTTTTCCCTAGTTTTCCTGAGTTCCATGCCACTTGAGGAACTTGTAAAGAGAAGCTCATAAGGTTTTACCTTTTCCCTTCATTTATAATTTATTTTCTGATAAATAGTATACCAATTGCTCATATCTTTATGAAAGTTTTTAAACAAAACTTAGGGGACATATAGTTAGGATAGGGAATGAAATAAACTAAAAATGAAAAGGGTATTAATAGCAAAGTTGCCAAAGTTTATATAACTTAATCCTTATCTCTGCACCAAGTATTAGACTCAGGACATATTTTCCTTAGCTCCCCTTCTGCCTACCTAAGTGCTTATTGTCTTATCTTGGCCTTGATATCAGCTCATAGAAAACAGATTTCCAAAGACTCAAAGGCCATTTAACTCAGTTAATACTTGATCAAGAACCCTTTGCTTAACTCCCTCATTTAGTTTGAAGATTCCTGGTGTAAAAGAGGACCAACTATCTTTCTTTAAAATAGAGCTTATAATTTTTCTTAGGAAACAAGTATTTTAAATTAATATATCCCTCCCTCTACCCCACACTGAGTAAATAAAAAAAAGAATCTTCAATTACATCCATCAATGTATAGCTGCGTAGCAAAACATACTCCCTCTTTAGCTATATATAAAGATGTAGGTCTCTTTCTGTATTTAAATTTATCACCTCTCTGTTAAGTGATGTGTAACTTATTTTACCATTATACTTTGAGATTCCTAGTTTATAAGGATTCTAAGGTCTTTCCAATTTGTTTTTATCAAAAATGCTTGTCATTGATCTTCATTGTTCATAAAATCTTCCTCTTAAATTGGTCATTTCTAATTTTTTATGATTAATAATGTCTCTTTAGTAATATACCATAATTTATTTGATCATTCACCAATAGAAAGACATCCTCTTAGTTACCAATTTTTAGCTACCACAAAATTTTCTTGTATCAGTAATTTTATAATCTAGATACCCTTCTTCTACAGTGCTTTAGTATGCCAGTTCTGCCAAAATTCCTCCAACATTTGCTCTTTTGTTACCATTTCAATGTTCACAGGTATGGAGAAAAATGTCAAAGGTCTTTAATTTGTATTTTATCTAATTAATAAATGCAGACTATTTTTCCATATGGTTGTTAATAACTTGATTTTTTTCCTTCCTGTCCATTATTTATGTATTGGAGAATATCTCTTGGAATTCTAATTTTGGAACAGTTCTTTATATATCTTGGAAATAAGACCTCTATCAGAAAAATATGTTGACAATTTTTTTACTAGTTTTCCATTTTACTTCTAATTTTATTATATTAAATTTATTTTCTTTTTTGTTCAGTCACTTTTCAGTTGTATCTGACTTTTTTTTTGACCACATGAGTTATTCTTGGCAAAGATACTGGAGTAGTTTGTTGTTTCCTTCTCTTGCTCATTTTACAGATGAGGAAACTGAGGCAAACAGGATTAAATGAACTTACCTACCATCACACAGCTAGTAAATTCATGTGGTAAAATTTGAGCTCAGCTCTTCCTGAGTCCAGGCCTGGCATTCTATCCATTGTACAAATTAATTGACTCTTTGTATGTAATCTTCCAAATTTTTTGTAATCAAAACCATTCATTTTATCCTGTGTGACCTTATCACTTATCATATATTAGCCACTAACTTTTCCCTTATCCTTAACTATAGATGTCAAGGGTAATTTTTGCCTTACTTCTCTAATTTGTTTATGAAATGACATTTAAACTTTAGGTCATGTAAAGGTAATATCTTGGCATTTGGTGTGAGTGTAGTCTAACCTTAATTTCTGGCACATCACTTCCTTCCAATTTCTTGTTGAGTTGAGGTCAGCTTAATTGCAAGTTTTTGTCATAATGAGACTTTCCCAAGTAACTAGACACACTAGCTACTGCTTGTTTACTCTTTCACATTTTCTACATCTACTCCACTATTCAACCTCTCTTTATTAAAAAAATGGTTCCAGATTTTTTAATGTAGTATAGTTTAAAATATGGTACCAATAGAACCTCATCCTTCTGATGTTTACTTCTTTGTTACTTTTAAGATTCTTTAACTTTAATTCTTTTAATTCTTCCACTTGAATTTTGTTTATTTCCAGCTCTTTCTCTTATACTTTTTCTCTTTGCCATGTTGGCCTTGGTTACATATGTACCTGTATTATTTCTGATTCTTTTCAGATCTATTCTCCCCAAATCTAAGGGTCTTGCCTAGTTTTCTTTTCATTCACTATTACACATTCTAAGATTATGTGGTCACTTTCCCACAAGGTTCCCTTCATTTCTACCTCATGAACAAGTTACATTTTATTGTAGAAAATAAAGCTCAGAATCGTATTTCCTTGTTGCTTTATACACTCTTTTGAATGACAAATAATGAAATTATAATTAAGATAATCTAAGACTTTGTAAATCCCTCTTCTTCTTATAGAAAATATTCTACAAGATATTTAAATATTGAACATTTTCCATCATGATTATCTCATATACTCATTCCATGTTTGTGATTTGTTTCATGGATTCCTCATTTATCTCCTTCTGTGTGCATTGTTATTAATGTATGCCCATAACAAGATCTCATCATGCTTTTCTTTCTCTTCTCCTATCTCTCCCTTGCTATGCTTTCCTCATCCTTGATTTTTTTCTCATAAGTTTATCTTCCTAAGGGACTTCTCAATGCATGCCATAACTGTTCTCATCCTTTTGAATGGCTGATTCCCTTTTAGCACTCTTTATAGTCATGCATGCTCTACCACCAGGCATAAGCAATTCTTATGAAGTCAAATTTGTCTAAGATTTCTACTATAGCTCATCTTTCTTGTTTTTAATGCTTTATGAATTCATATGCAGACATATAGAACAATAGATTTTATTGCTGACTAATTTGGGGAGGAGGGATTCTCGAACATATATACCCAAATCTATACATATATTATACTATACTGTTCTATACTATACTATACTATACTATACTATACTATACTATACTATACTTTACTATACTATATTATACTATACTATGCTATACTAAACTAATGTTCTCTCTAGTATTCTTTCTTACCTTTCAGGTACTCTCTATGGTAGGAAACTTGATTCATATATATGTATATACTATTTCTCCTCCATTTCCATTTCAATTTACCATAATTTAATTAGATTATTCAAATTTCAAGCAAATATACATTTTATTAACTCTTATTAGGTACATTCCTCACCTGGCCAACAACCTTCCTTTTTAGCTTTTAAACGTTAATTGAAAATCACAATCCCTTTTTGATACTATTTTCTTACCCTTGAGTACTCTTTTCAAATTTATCTTTCTTTTCTGAAGCCCTTGCAATCTATTGCATCATTGACAAGAATAACAGTAAGGTCCTTAGCTTCTTGACCTGAATTCATAAACACTTATCATTTACTTCTTGATTACTTTTGGAAGTAAGAGTGGTGACAAATAAATCAGTGTAACTGTTCAATTGGGTTTGACAGGTATCTATCGTTCCTTGTATAAAAAAAGTGTAGGGAAGAAAATAAACCTCTCTATTGTTAATATTAAGTTTTTCAAATTTTTCCATGATATACCACTTAGCAGGAAATAATCAACTATAGCTATTCATCACTTCTTTTTTATTTTTACTGGTTCATATATGGTTTGATGAAATCTGTGGATTCATATGTTTAACCTCAATGGTGAAATATTTGCTTTCCCCTTATGGGAGAACACATCATAACCACAGTTCATAAGATAGCTGAAAAGATTTGGATGTCCCTTTCTTTCTCCCCTTTGTCATATTCTTTCATTCTCAAACCTTCCAACATACAAAGTTGAGGATTCCCTCCAGCCCTTACAAATATTTTTTTTTATCTTCTGTTATTCTTATTTTTACTTTGAATATACTTTTCTATTTTCATGAAATAATTTTATTCTTCCAAATAAATTAGAGACTGGAGATGTATTATCCAACCACCATTATTTTCTCCTGCATTATATCTTCAATTGTTATTTCCAAAAATGACCACAGTTAAATAAATATCATTTGAATGGCTTAGCAATATCAGGGAGAAAATAGCAGAATAATATAATCAAATATTGCAATTTTCTGTGCATATCATCTCTAGATCATTAGTTTTTAAATATTTTCAAAAGTGTCCTTTTACTTTCCTAATTTTCTGGTGCTTTTAAGGCGATTCCTATGCACAATTGTCAGTAAGCTTTATATAGTAATCTTCTACTTTCTTGTTGAGTTGAGGTCAGCTTGGTTGATTGCCTTTCATGATTAGCATGGGTATTACTAAAAGTCACATAGCTTTCCAGTGGCTGATCCAGGATTTGTACCAAGATTTCTGACTATAACACCATTGGATGACAATATCTATGGATGAACTAAAACCATTTTCCCTTGGAATTTTTCTGTAGTACATACTAGTTAAAATCAGTTATCTCTACCCTTCTATGAAATTTCATTATCCCTCTTTTGGATCAGAGTAGTAATCATGGTTGTTTAGGAAAATGGCATATAGTTCATGACCCTGACCAAGTAGAGGAATCTGATGTGACCTCAACCTCCCTTAACTCTAGCATCTTCCCTTATTGATTATTTCTTATTTATCCTGTATATTACCTATTCACTTAGTTATTTGCATTGTGTTACTTCCATTAGGCTCTAAGCTCCTCAATGACAAAGACTATATTTTTCTTTGTATATCCAATGATTGGCATAATGCCTCACACATAGTAATTACTTAATAAAAATATATTGACTGGTTGACTCACTACTTTTAATTATTCTGCACTACTTGAGAAAAAAATATAATCTAAATGGTAGCTTATTGAATATACCAATTTGATTTTTTAAAAATCTAATACTCACCAAATGTATTATCTCTTAGAGAAATGCCCTATATGTCTATGGGAGGGAAAGAGAGTGCAAGTGAAATAAGATATTTTAAAACTCAGTAATCTCAAATTTGTATCTGGGAATAGACTACCACAGTTAGCTTTTATGGTTAACTTGATTTTCATTGGAATTCTGATTATAGCAACATTGATCTGGTTCATTGAAGTCACTGGCTTCTAGAGGAGGCAAATTTTTCCTGATTAAATGGATAACAAATAATAGGCTAGTCAACACATGTTAACAATATTATGAAAAATGTTGCCCATATCATATGGTCAATAGAATATAAACTCCTGGAGGGGAGATACTATTTACTTTTTATCTCCATATTTACAATAACTAGCACAATGTTTCACATGTAATAGGCACTTAATAAGTGCTTATTGAATAAATGAATAGGTCTTGAAACCTTCTAGCAATGGAATATTTTGCTTCATTACAATCAAAGTGACTTATTTCAAAAGACATATATTACATAGATCCAGTGATGCTGAAGAAAATGCTTTTCCATAATTTATATTCCTAGAGTAGAAAACTAAATATAGTTAGCCTTTAAGGTGTTAATCTTATTCCTCTTCTATCAGAATTACAAAGGGGGTTAATCTGTATTTCATTTCTAGCTTTGTACAGATCAACACTATTTCAATTTTTGTCTGACCCTGAAATTTGTAGCATTTATATGGGAACATTAATATTTTCTTATATTTTACATCTTGAAATTTATGGAAAAGGCAATGATCTTTTTCAAAGAAAAAAGCAGAACAAGACCATGAGGTAATTGGTTTAAACCTGAAAGTTATCTTGGTTTATGTTCAGTTGTTTCAGTCTCTTAGGTACCCTACTTGGAATTTTCTTTTTTTTTTCTTTTTAGAAAAATTTTCCATGTTTCGATGATTCATGTTTTTACTTTCCTCTTCACTCCCTCAAACTCCCCCACCCCCACCCTTAGTTAATCTGAATTTTCTTGGAGAAGATACTGGAATGTTTTGCCCCCTTTTCTCTAGCTAATTGTATAGACAAGGAAACTGAGGCATATATGGTTAAGTGAATTGTTCAGGGCCACATAACTAGTATGTTTCTGAGGACAGATTTGAACTCATGAAGATGAGTTTTCCTGAGTTGGCAACTCTGTCCTCTATCTCATTTCACAGAACAGGAAACTGAGCCCTCCAAAAAGGTGGTTACTAGCTTAATATCACACATGGATTAAATTGAAAAGCCAAAATTAGAACCCAGGTTCTTGAATTTCAAATCTCACAGTCTTCCATATAACCTTCAATTTATTGAAAAGACACATTGTTATGTGATCTTAACAGAGATATTTGGGAAGCTGAAGAGATGGACAGAAAGTAGAAACCTACAGGACTCACTCCTTCCACACACACACACAGGCTTGAGTGAGTAGGGAGGGGTAGGTACTCCTTACTCTCACCCCTCCCACCAAGTAGTTGGATTCAGTTGAAAATGGAGGATAATCAGATACTCTGGCTTGGATGAGCAAGGCTAATCCCCTCAAGATGTTCACTTTCTCAACTTATTTCCCCACAGGTTTGATTAAGGGATAATAGGAGAAGCTTGATGTCTTGTAGCTATCAGGGACAGTACAAGGATCTGACTTGATGGGCTGGCAACTAAAAGGAACCAAGCTTTATGGAAGAAGTGAGTATTCCCAAATAAATAGCCAGGCATAGCTACCCCAAAGAATGAAGTTTTACTGATAAGAGAGAAAGGGGAAAGAAGGGAAGGCTTTCAAGGATTAGGATAAGATCTGGAAAGCCCTGAACTGTTAGGTAGAAACAGCCCCTCTGCCCCCCACCCTCCCCGGAAGGGAGTGGCAGACTTTATATCTAGCTTGCCCTCAATGCCTATAATTATCATTTCTAATATATAAAATAACTAAATAACAATTGTGCTGTTGCTGGAAAAAGTGTGGTTCAGCTAAACAGGCAAACTGCAAAGAAGAAGCAAAATGTCTATTGCCACAGATGGCTTCCACAGCAATCCCAAAACTGGGAACAGCAAGCAGAGAGATCTGCTCACCTCAACCCCCAAGAACCAACTGAACCTAATTGCTTTAAACTGTCCCCTCACTCAGAGTTCTCCAGAAGGCATCCCCTGGAATTTTGAGTGAGGCTTGATCCTGTATCTTGCAGGAATTCCACCCTGCCATTTTCCATGTTACATCTTTGAATTTCAAATCTCACAGTCTTCCATATCACTTTCAATTTATTGAAAAGACACATTGGAAATATTTCCTGGATTAGAAATAGCAATTATGAGAATCATTTTGAAAGGCTGCGTTTAGTAATTTCTCCTAATTGTGTTTCTGTGTCTGAGTGGCCATTAATAATCTTGATTTTCAAAGGATGTTTTAGTGAGTGAGATATTTAGAAGTCAGATAAATCTCTGCTTAAGCAGAAGAATGACCTTTGAGTTTGCAGACAACATCTGGAGGAAACAGCTGGATAACTGATCAGGTGTTTCTTCAAGTGAAAGTGTAATATGGTGTTCCTGTGGTCCTGCTTAGAAATTTTCAATTCTCACATCATGCACCACACAGTGGTGCTATTAATTAGAACGTAGTGGAAACTCTGAAGTCAATCCCTCTGTCAAACACAATATTATTACATAGAGGAGATTAGAAAGTCATGTAACTTTCCAAAATTGAAATGTCCAATATAACAGCCAGGATAACAGACTGCCCACTATAAAGTCAATATTTTCCTACCTACTATAAAGTCAATATTTTTCTACCTACTATAACATCAATATTTTCAACCTTCTAGCTGTTAAGTACCTCGTTTATTTTTTGTTTAAATGTGTAATTCAGACATTAGTCTTCCTTTTAAACACTAAACAAACCAACAATAACTTGTTTCAAAAAGCTACTGAAAAGTTCTGATTCAGTTTTAATGTGCTTTAATTCCAAGATAAAGTTTAATTTTCTTCTTGAAAAATTTCCTGACTAACTGATCCACCTTTTTTCTCCCACCCTTAAAGTTCTAAAGTTCTCACTTACATTAAAACAATTATGTACTATCACATGCATTTTTTTCTTTTATTTTTTCTTTATTTAACTTTACAATTATATTGAAAATTTTTCAGAGGTGCAAGCCTTGTCTTCCTGCATGTCACCTCTTCTATAGCATATTACAGAAACCATGTTAGTCATTTACTATTTTGCATACTTATTAGTTTTTAAATCTCTGAAAATTTGAACCAAAAAAAATCCCAGGTTAGGCATTTTTGAGGGAGAATTTCCCACTTAATAAATGTCAAGTTTCAAATATAGCTTAAATTATGATTACAGAATTTTGGATTTGGAGAAAAGCTTCAGGATCATATGATCAATATATTTTAGTTAAATGTGTGAAAGACCTGGAATTTTACCAGCTTGAGAAGTTTTTTATGTTAGAATTCCTTTCACCTATACAATTCATGTCCAGATTTTGAAAATTAAAAGGGTCTTATCCCAGCATCCACAAACTTAAAAAATATAATTAGTTTCCTTTGAAATCCTATATTTTATTTCATGTATTTGAAAACATTATTATGAGGGATAAGTAGGCATCCCAAGACTGACTAAAGAATCTATGGCACACACAAAAATATCACAAAAAAACCCTAACAATCTAATTCAGTAAGTAAGTTTTGGGAATTTGAGACACATTAAGGTTATTTTTTTGTTGTTGTTTTGGTGCATAGTAACAGAGTTAGGTAGGACCCAGGTGGTACAGTGGAGAGAGTATGGGACTCAGAGTCAGGAAGAACTGATATTTTAATATTTTAGTTTTCCTTCAGACAATTATTAGTTTTGGGAGCCTGGGCAAGTCACAACTTTGTGTACACCTTAGTTTTTTCATCTGTAAAATAATAGCACTTACCTCACGGAGTTGTTCTGAAGATCAAATGAGGTAACTCTTATAAAATGTTTTGCAAAGCTATTCACCATTCTATCCAATCTCCAAGACTATCTCCACTCTACAGATAAAACATTTATCTTACTTATTCTTTAGAGTTTTTTTTTATGCTATGGTAGTTCTAAAATGCTTTTTTGTCAGACTTTCAAGTGAATAGACCTTGTTGAACAGTTATTTCCCTTTCTTATACCAAATAAAAATGAGGACCAAAGTGATAATGTTTTGAGTGAAATATTTGCCCTTTCATTAATTGTTTAAGTAGTCTAGAACTTCTTTAGTGCAGGCCCTCATCTCTTTTCATCTAGACTTTTATAGCTGCTATTGAATGATAACTTATATTTATGCTTCTAGCTTTTCTCTTCTCTCTAATGTATCCATTGCTTTGCTGTCTGAGTTGTCCTATGTTGAGGCATAATGTTCCTCTTGGAAAGGGATGCTGTGTCACATAAAGTCCTTCAAAGACACTAATGATCCTCAGTTCAGATTGGAGATCACTAACCTAGGTCTAAGAAATTTAATTTCATGTGAAATATTTTAACATCTTCGACAATTGATCTTATGTAAGAGTTAACAGAAGGAGAAGCTGGGTGGCCCAGGGGATAGAGTGCCAGATCTAGAGTTAGGAGGACCTGGGGTAAGATCTGGCTTTAGGCATTTCCTACCTGTGTGATCTTGGGTAAGTCACTTAACCCCATTTGCATAGCCCTTGCCCTTCTCTCTTAGAGTTATTACTAGGGCAGGAAGTAAAATTTTATAAAAATAATTAACTAAATAATTTAATTACTGTAACATTTATTAATTCAACAGCATTTTATTGAATAACTGTTATGGGCAGAGAATTATTTAAGGAAAAGACTTAAGTTAATGCTTACAATATCCTGAGTATATGGAAAGCTTTTGAGAGCAAATTGTACACAAATATATATATATACATATATATATACTTATATATATACATGTAATTTATGTTTCTGTAATATTGGTATATATACATGCAATTTATGTTTCTGTGATATAGGTATATATACATGTAATTTATGTTTCTATAATATAGGTATATATATATACATATATATACATATATATATAGACATATATATTTAATTTGACAATTATAGAAGAAAACCTCTAAAATACAATAAGTATTTCTTAAAACCTTGAAAGTTCAAGAATATCTCCTCTTTCCTAATCTATAAAATCTTGAAAAATAAGACAAATCTTATTCAATTTCTTAATTATGAGAATTAATAATTTAGTGGAGGCAGTGAGATAGGTATATAGTAATCCTAAGCATGATATAATAAAGTCATTAAGTATGGATGCAATTCTTAGGACTATAGAACAGAGGAAAATAATTTCTACCTAGAACATGCCATTCTGAAAACTGAACAATTTATTAAGATGATACAAATTATATGCAACTTTTCTTCTTTTTCTCCCTGCTTTAAAATAAAATCACTTTTTCCAAAGAGAAGTTACCATTCAAAAGTTTTGCATTTAATTTCCAAGACTGAGTGATAACACAATTTAGCACAAGGAAAAATGGTTGAAATTTTACATTCATAATAAATGTAATTGGGATCAAGCTCATTCACTCTCATTCAGGAGATGTGTTTGGATTCTAGACACAGATGCCATTCCAGCATATGAATTTTTACTTTGTGAATTCTGTGTGACTTTCAATATCATCAATCATGTTCCATTGTAATCTGAACTGCATAGGAGACTATTTTATGATGAGCATTATCGTTGTAGTATAGTAAAGAGCATTGTTAATGAAGCATGGAAAAAGAATAAATTCAGCTAATGGGTATATGTGTCAAGTTTCAATTAGGGATATGTTGGAACCTAAAAAGAAGAGATGAGCATACAAATTTAAACCTTTGACCTTCAGTGTAAAGCACAAAGCTGGAGAGGAAAATGAGCTTATTTGGATGAAGCATCCTAATTTCATTGCACGGATACCTGTGTTAGAAATGAGTTCTATGACTTTTACTGCTCATAATCACATTACTTCACAGTTTTACAAATTTGAATATGAGAATTTTTCTTTAAAAAAGTCTTACTTTATATTGCAGAAGTAATAGAGCAAAGTGGATAGAGAGATTGTCTTTCATTCAAGATGGCCTAGATTCAAGTATCACCTTGTTGATAGTGATCCCGGGCAAGTCATTAATTCTTAGTGTTCTTGGCAACTTTCTGAGGCTATAAGGATCCATCTTTTATTTGCAGAGGGATATTCTTCACTCAGAAGTTTCTTATATCAATGTAATCACAGCCCCTATCCCTGTCCCCATTGATCTGTAGCAAATATGAACAATCAAAAGGAGCATTAGAAAACTGAGAACCGGGGAAGTTAAGAGCAGTCAAAACTACGTCAATGAAGAACAGAGAAATAGTTCAAGAAAAGATTGATTTGCTTAAAAAAATGTAAGGGATTAATGTCAGGCAGAAGCCAGTCTCGTTGAATACTTAATAGTTACTTAAAAAGGAAGATTTTTACTTAGCTATGTAGTACAATAGATAGAGTACCAAGTCTGAAGATCTGAGTTCAAATCCAGATTCAGACATATACCAAAGTGTGTGAAACTGAGAAAAATACTTAAACACTGTCTCAGTCCCTTTAACTATAAATGAAGATAATAATAATAAAGTACTTAGCAAAATGCCTGGCACAGAATAAGCTCTATCTACCTCATAGCTCTTAGCTATTATTAAATGCTTACTCTAGTGCTTACCACACAATAGGCAGACATTTAACAAAAATATATTTTTTTCTTTACTTTGATATTCCATTGAATTCACATAAATAAAACTATATTAAGCACCTTCTAATTTCAAGGCTCTCTGATAGGCACTAAAGATAAAAAGAAAAAAAAAAGAAAAACAGTCCATGTCCTTGCTTACTGCTGTAGGATGCAAAATACACAAATAAATGCAAAATAATTTGTGAGGGAGGAAGAGCTAACAGACAGGGAAATCAGAAAAAAAAAACTACTTCACAGAAAAGATGGCACAGAAGTTTAGCCATGAATTAAACTAATAATTGCAAGAAGCAGAGGTGAAGCAGTGAATTTTAGCTATGGGAGAGGGAATAGGGAAGCCTATATCAAGTTCATAAAAATTGTATAAAAATTAATTTGGTTAGAACTTAGAATGATATAAGGGGTGTAATGGGAAGGGTAGACTTGGCATAACCAGTATGGGAAATTTCCCAAATGGAGGTTCTGGGGAGGAATTCAATAATCAAAGGAGACTATCAGGTAGAGGTAGAAAAGTTTATTGGGGCATAAGTATTTGATATGGGTGAAAAGTGTCCATATGCATTGATATGCATTGTTCTTCTAGTAGAATGTAAGTTCCTTGTGAGAAGGGATAATTTTCTTTATATCTTTGTGTCTTGAATGCTTGGCATAGGTTCTGGCCCATAGCAGATGCTCAATAAGTGATAACTGAATTTTAAAAAAAAAAGAAATGTATAACAAAGCCAGATTGAGAAGCTTTTAAAAAATAAGATGGGAGTTTGTATTTTATTTAAGGCAATTGGGTGTCACTAAAGATTCTTGAACAAAGGAGTAACATGGTTAATTAGTGGTAAACTAGTAGAAGATTACTTTAGAAGCTGTATTCAAGAAGAATTAGAAAGAGAAGACCTAAAGTAGGGAAACTAGAAGGTTATTGTTATGGTAAAGCTGAAAGGGCCTGAGGTAGGGTGGTGACTGTAAATGGAGAGAACCCTAGAGTTGTAATATATGTGGCAGGGGTGGATTTAACACATGAAAACTGTTAGATTTAGAAGATGAGGGGAGAGTTGTGACTGATTTAAAGGTTAGAACCAGGGCGACTAGTGGTACTTCAACAGAAATAGGGAGATTTGGAGGAAGATGAAGGTTTTCTGGGAACATAATAACTTTTCTTTTAAATGTTGAGTTTGAAGTGCCTACAAGATATCCAGTGGAGATGTCAAAATGCTACTAATAATGAAGAATTGTTATTAAGGAGCGAGATTAAGGGACTGGTGGCACAGTAGAAAGAGTATTTGGTTTGGAGTCAGGAAGACCTAAGTTCAAATCTACGCTCAGACACTTATTAACTTTGTAATAATAAAAAAAAAAGTTGCTTTATTTTTGGTCTAAGTTTCCCTAATAGTAATAAGTGAATAGTATCACCATATATCTTGCAGAGTAGTTGTGAGGATCAAATGACTAATATTTGTGAAATGTCTGACACACTTTATTCCTTTCCCTATTAGACTAAATGTTTTGGGGTCGTTTTTACTTGAAATATTTTAAGTTGGTTTTATTTTTTTTGATTAAATGAATATATTCTAGATTTTTATAAATTCTACAATCATTATATTATAGTATAATAAGTAGAATGGGTCTAAGAGTTGAGGAAGAAAGAAAAAAAATGTATCTTAAAAAACGGCTTGTCAAGTCAGTTCTCTGTTTTGGTAGAAGTAGTTTCTGGTAAGTCCTTCATAACCTAAGCATCCCTCTCCCCAGATTTCCAGTATACTTATCTCTTAAACTATGTTTCATACTCTTTAATTCAGATACTAACCTTTTGCTCTTCTTTGAAATAACAGTTTCCTAACTCCAGCCATCTTC
>NC_058132.1:219313184-219353079 GCF_016433145.1 Gracilinanus agilis
ACTTCCCTTTCTACCCCCTCCCTTATTCCCCCCCTCTTTTTGTTTTTAAAAGCCTTATGAATTCCCTCCCCCTCTCTCCTCCCTTTTTTTTCCTCCCCACTCCCCTGCTCCCCTTGGTTTATCCCTTCTAACTTTCCCAGAAGGGTTAGATAAGAGTTTTTTATCCCAATGGATAATAAAGCTACTCTTCCCTCTCTGGGTTGATTACACTAAGAGTAAGGTTTGATTATTACCTCTTAATGGTCTCTTCTTCTCCTTCTTATAATAGTATTTGTCCCCTCTCCCTCCCATGCCCTCTTTGTGTGTAATCGAATATTCTATTTTCTTATTCACTCAAGTTTCTCTTGGTGACCCCTGCTATTCTCCCCCTTTTTCCCATCCCCCATGTTAGTGTTCCACCCTCACCCTGTAAATTATTCTTCTGATTACTATAATAGTGAATATTATAATAGTGAATAGAGTTCACTACAGAGAATTATACATAACATTTCTCTACATAGGATTACAGATAATTAGATCTCACTGAGGCCCTTAAAAAGGCAAATTTAAAAATTATAAGTTTTCTTTCTTTTCCCTCTGTAACTTATTTACCTTTTCAGGTTTCTCTCGATTTTTGTGGTTCGATGTCAAACTTTCCATTTAGCCCTGGTCTTTTCTGTGCAAATACCTGGAATTCTTCAATTTTGTTGAATGCCCATACTTTCCCTTGGAAATATATAGTCAATTTTGATGGGTAGTTGATCCGTGGTTGTAGGCCCAGCTCTCTTGCCTTTCTGAATATCGTATTCCAAGCCTTGAGATCTTTCAGCGTGGAGGCTGCCAGACCCTGTGTGATCCTGATTGGTGCTCCTTGATATTTGAATTGTCTCTTTCTGGCTTCTTATAAGATTTTTTCTTTTGCTTGAAAGCTTTTGAATATGGCAATAATATTTCTAACCGATTTCTTCTCTGGGTCGAATGTAGTGAGTGTTCTATGAATCCTTTCGATGTCTATATTGCCCTCTTGTTGTAGGACTTCAGGGCAATTTTGCTGAATAATTTCTTTAAGTACGGAGTCCAGGTTTCTATTAATTTCTGGTTTTTCTGGAAGACCAATTATTCTCACGTTGTCTCTTCTAGACCAGTTTTCTTGGTCTGCCACTCTCTCATTGAGATATTTCATATTTCCTTCTATTTTTTCAGTCTTTTGACTTTGTTTTATTTGTTCTTGTTGTCTTGAGAGATCATTAGCTTCTAATTGCTCGATTCTAGCCTTTAGGGACTGGTTTTCGGCTATAATCTTTTGGTTTTCCTTTTCAATGTGGTCATTTCTGGTGTTCAATTTGCTTATCAGTTCATTTGATTTCTGAGCCTCACTATCCAATTGCAAGATTCTACCTTTTAAACTGTTATTTTCTTGCCAGATCTCTTCCATTTTCCTCAAAATCTCAGTTTTGAACTCTTCCATAGCTTGTGAGGAGTTTTCCTTATTTGAGGAGGGTCCGGATGCTTGTTTGTTCTCCTGCTCTGTTTGCTTGGTTGTCTGGATTTTCTCTGTGTAAAAGCTGTCGAGTGTTAAAGACTTCTTTTTCTTGTTATTATTCTTTCTCTTCTGAGTTTCCTGAGGCTGAGTAGCCATCATTAGCCCAGCAGCTTCTCAGATTTATCCTCGTGCTCAGTGTCTGTTCGCGATCTTTTGGCTCCTGAGGTCTGAGTTCTGGTTTTTTCCAAGGTCAAGCCCCCTGGTGGGCCCTCTTGCTTGATTCTCTGCCAGAGGTTTCTTTACAAGTCTCAGGGCGCTGCTTCCAGAGTTGTATACCCGTCTGCACTGGTTCCCCACTTAGGCTTTAGTTCCTGGCTGTGTCTGCCTCCACCCACGCCTCTGCTCAGCCTGCACTCTGTGCCCAGCGTCCTGCTCCTGCGCTCAGATTTCGCCTGCGTTTTTTGACTTAATGGCGTCCTAAGTCTTGCTGCTCTCAGGAACAGGTCCCGGAGCTGCCGATGACTTGATGGGTGCCCCAAACTTGCTCTATTTCTTTTTAGCTGGGTTCGGAGCTATAGATGAGTGTGGAGGGGTTGGGGGTGGGGCGGTTGCTCTGCCCGCGATTTAGTGAGAGCCCTTTATAGCCTGGAAATGTCTCGATTCCACGTACCTTCCACGCTGTGCCCTGTTGTGGGGTTCCTCCGTTCGTCTGGACTTGTTTTTATGTCCCCTTGAGGAGTTTTGTGTGTTTCGCTCAGGAGAGGTTAAGAGCTGCTTCTTACTCTGCCGCCATCTTAACCCGGCTCTGATTGAATATTTTATAATTAACATGTATACTCAAAGGATTATTAAATGGCTCAAAGAATTTGTGTAAAATTACCTCTACATTGTGAGATGTCTCAATAGGGAAGAAAATTCCTTTCTACATTATCAGACAGGTTAGATTCTCACTATATTTGGTGAAAATGACTATATTTGAATTCCTTGTGTTCTATTTTATGTGGTATATTCAGTAATCAAGCCTGCTCAGAGATCATTAAATCTATTCATTTTACAAATAAAGAAGTAGATCCCCAAACAAATTTTGAGATAATAAATTAAGAGCTTAAAGTGACCTTAGAGGACATATGGCCTAACTCTGACTTTCCCATTTTACCTACAAGGAAAAAGTCCTGGAAAGTTGTGACTTCTTTAAGGTTATACCAATAATGTAGTGAGTGGCAGAGATAGGCTTCAAACTCTATTGCCAAATCCAACAGCACAGCACAGACAGGATGCTTCTGCCTTTCCACAGAAAATAACTTAATTCAGCTGAAATGGCTAGACAACTAGAGTATGAATCAGGACACAAATTTACTAAATTTTAGACCAGTACTTTTTCTAAAATGCTGCCTGCCTCAATCATAAAAAATTCATCATGCAAGCATTCACAAAAACCTAAAACAATCAAACATCTCTATAAGGATTGGTCTGTCAAAACACAAACACAAATATAATCTTGGCAAGTCGTGTAAACTCCTTGGGTTTGAATTTCTTCTTTTGTAGAATGAGGAAGTTGAATTAAATGACTTCTAAGTTCACTTTGAGATCAGAATGAATGATCCTATGCTACCTTTCATAGCACACAATACAATCAAAGATGAAGGAGATATTTTTACTTCTGTTTATTTATTTAGGGAGGGGTCTTCACTTTCTATATCTATCCTCTATAAGCTCAATGTTTTGGGATTATAGAATCATGGGTTTAGAGTTCAGAAAGCACTAGGAGTTATTTTTTCAAGAGTATTTATTTTACAGTAAAGGAAACTGAGGGGTAGAGAGTTTAAACGATTTGCCTAATTGGTAGCAAGTCACATAGCCAGGATTTTAACCTAGGTCCTCTGATAGTAGAATTTCTATTATAGTACTGCTTTCATTGTACTACGTTCTTAAAATACTATAAATTATCTCTCCATATTATTAGGAAAGTAATCAATTTAAAATGACTTCTTATATTTTTTTGAAATTACTCAGAAAGCCAAAGTAAATAAATTCTGTCTCATACCTCATTTATTGTATCTTCTGTTTCTTTTAAAGAACAAATAAAATTTTCTAATCAATTGATAGGAAATTCCACTTGACCTAAGTGAAGTAAGGAATCCAAAATCATTTTGTCATCATCTGACCTATGAAAATATTGTTCACAATTGTGATGGTCTATAATTCTTTGTCCAGGTACACATGTAAAATGAAGAAAGCCAATTCATTTCAACTAAGAATAAGGACTGGGCTTAGGATTTCATCAGTAGAGGATACTCCCAAACGTGCAAACTCCTTCTATTGATGCGACTGTACCTTCTTTGCAACTGATAGTTATATGAAAAAGCATTGAAAGATTAGGTGACTTGCTCAAAGCCATTTTGTGAGCTCACAAAGACCTCACTACTTCCTGACTTGGAGGTTGGCTCTCTAGCCTTTATATCAGGCTTCCTTGAGTACAACAAGCATTTTATGATTTGTCTGGAATGTAATATACAAGACCATGTGCTAATAGCAAGCATAATAAAGATGAAAATCCCTACTTTTATTTTTACTTCAAAATTTCATTTTTATTCTATACTTAGTAGTCATAAAAGCACCAAAAATATTTAACTGGAAAATATATATAAAAATTTTATGAAAAAATCAAAACTCCACATTATTTATAATTTGTTTAAAATATATAAATTATAAATGTATGCCAATATAAACATCTGCTTTTGAGTTCCCTTTGTATTTGTTTTTTTTTAGTCCCTTAACTTCGGTGTATTGTCTCATAGGTGGAAGAGTGGTAAGGGTGGGCAATGGGGGTCAAGTGACCTGCCCAGGGTCACACAGCTGGGAAGTGGCTGAGGCCGGGTTTGAATCTAGGATCTCCCATCTCTAGGCCTGACTCTCACTCCACTGAGCTACCCAGCTACCCCGTTTGTATTTGTTTTACTTTGAAATTTCTTTCTCTTGATTTTGTGATTGTTATTTTTAAGGTAATCCTAGTATGTTTAATTTTATTGTATTTCTTTTTTCATCTATTCACATATTACCTTTGTTGTGTTCATATTTCCAATATTTGTCATTCCAATAATATAATATAGTACATTACATTCAAGTATCATAATCTATTCAACCATTTCTCCCATTTCTCTGAAACCTATCTATACATTGTGCAACACTGCTCCTTTCTTTTAATGTTTACTCATAATATGAATATTGTCCATTACTGATCAATGTTAATTATCAGTTTCTAATAATGAAACAAGTTGCACTTTAATTTTTGTATTGCTCATGCACAGTAAGAGGGACTTGAGATTTGTGAAATGATCCTTACGTGCTTTGTTGGTATAATTTTCAGTGAATGACTTCAAAACAGCAAGCTGAAATGTCACCTTTTAAAACACAACTGAATTCAATGTGTAAATGGATGTCAACCAGAAAAATGAGAAAGTAATGAAAAGAACAAAATTTTGATAATTTTTTAAAAATGCATACAATAAAAAATGAAAAATAGCAGTGTGTGAAGATATGGAAGAAAAATAGGCATGAGTCAAGTCAGTCTGACGCATATTTCATTTAAGGATCTTTTATTAATTAGAGATTTGCCAAGTGTTTTGATTATCTAAGGATATAATAAAGTAAAAAAAGAAATTAAGATGAATGGTCAGATTCTTGAACCTAAGGCTCATCACCAATTAAATGTCAAGAATGGGCTCAGTTTAAAGGATTATATGTATACAACTATAACAACAAAAACAACAACAATAAAAATAATAATGAGACAGCTGAGTGGCACTGCCAATCTGAGGATTGGAACTAAAGTCAGGAAGAACTGAATTCAAATCTTACCTCAGAATTACTAGTTCCATGACTAAACAAGTCATTTAACCTCTATATGTCCTGGTTTCCTCAATTGTAAGATAGGGTAAATAGTAACCCTTGCCTCACAGAGCTGTTGTGAGGATTAAATTATGCTATATAATATTTGTATTTCACTTAAACAGCAAGCCCAGCACATATTAAATTCTTATTAAATGCTTTTCCCACTTCAACTACAAGTGTAGTTACAGCTAAGACTACAATAACTATTAGAGGTATTACTATTACTATTATTACAATTATTACCAACACTTTGTATTTAATGTCATTTAAGATTCGCAAAGAACTTTACATTCTTTATTTCATTTAATCTTTTCAACAATCCTTTGATGTAGGTGCTATTTTTCTCTGTTTTACAGATGAAGAAACTTGAGGTACAGAACAGTTAATTTGCTTTCACAGGATCATATATAGCTAATCTGAAGTAGCATTTGAACTCAAATCTTCTTGATTCTCAATTTAACACTCTATCCACTGCACTACCTAGTTGTAGAAAACTATGAAATGATATGAAAGAAAATATTTTGGTTCAGAAAAATTTTAAACTGGACAGTGGGTTCCAAAGCTTTTCAAGTTTCAGACATGTTGGAAAGCCAGTTGTGTTTGGTCCAAGAAAATATAAATAATTGTTTTAAAATGTTATCCACTTACATTCATTTTTTCCCTGAAGGAATTTTATTAAATGCTTTCCAAATGAAGGAAGATTTTTTTTAATGGAGAGAATAAATGCTTTGACAGAGTCCACCTCTTTCAATATAAGTAGTTCTTGCTCTTTGGTACTATGATTATTCAAACAGTCATTCATCTGGATTCCTTTGACATCCTTAATTTTGTGAGTGTTTTGCTTTCAATCAAATAAACATTAAAAAAACACTCCTCTGTGACAGATACTGTGTGAGGTACTATAGATTCAAGTACAAATAATGAAATGATCCTTACTCAAAAGAAATCTCAAGAAACTCTCTAATAGTAGAAGTTATTGATGGTTTGGAATCTGTATCGGTAGAGAGTGTCCTTATATTGATGTTCTTATTGTTGTAATTAAAATTAATCTTGCAGACTGTATATTGAATTATAACTATTTCCTAGTATGAGCAAGAAAGAAAAAGAGAAAAATATTGATAGATTGTCCTTAACTGCCAAAATCTTTTGGTTGTGCTATGTTTCTTCAGTTCCCTGGATTCCCAGCTGGTCCTGGCCTCTTTTATAAGCAGAGGCTTGGGAAAGATAAAATCAGAGACTACTAGGCAGAGTGAGGAGAGCTCTCATTCAGGATGAGGCCCAGGCCACAAGAGATAGCCACTCCCACTTGTCTAATTGTCCACTTTCTCTTATAAGATTAATGACATTATTCTTAACAGGGATTTCTGATATGACAATCTGGCTCAACAGGCCTGTCCTCTAAGCATGTCATGAAGCTCATCATCTCCCAGTCCATTCAGGAAGTCAGGGCTTCTGGTGGCCTTTGCCCATCACATGACTTGATGATCTTCATTATTTTGCACATGTGGATAAAGGGCTATATTTTTATGTTAATTTCATACAATCCCCACTTTGATTCTTCAGGAGCCCAGTAGGTGTTTCCCCACTTTAGATTCTGGAAGACTAACATACTAGTCTCCCTAATGAATCATTCCATATATAGTGTCTATTTGTTATATTACTTGTGAGAACTGTAAGATTAGATGATTAAATTCAGTCAGCTACATAGCTTAGTGGATAGAGAGTTTGGAATCAAATCCGGAAGACCCCAGTTTAACTACTGCTGCAGAGACTTAATGGCTGTGTGACCCTGGGCAAGTCACTTACTTAACTTCTGTTTCATCCATTTTAAAATGGGAGTAACAATAGCACTTTCTAACAGGGTTAACATGAGGATTAAATGAGATGATTGTAAAAAGTGCTTAGCACAGTGTCTGGCACATAGTAGACATTTAATAGATGCTTATTTTCTTTCTTCTTTCCAAGAGTTCATGAAATGATTTTTCTTATTGCTTTTTGTACAATCTCAAATGTACTTTGCCAAGTAGAATCCATGAGCCATCTGTCAGCTGAGCTGCAATTTTTTTGTCTTCTATTTTTATTTACAGTCAAATGCTAATACGTTTTTGCTTCAATTCTTCTAGGTTATGATCATCATTGTAGTTTTTGGACAATGACTCTCACATTAAAAGTACGAAGAATTAACTTTATTTCTATAGTTTGTCTAAAAAAACAGAATTCTTAGCACATACTCTACTTCTACTTTTTCAACTGCAAAAATGTCACTATGCAAGTGGAAGGACACTAGGGTGTACTCTGAGCTCCTAACCACAATATTCTTATTTACCCACTTGGAAGGCTTCTAATTTCTCCACTTCTCAATCTATCATTCAAATTCATAAACAGATAATCTTCCAAAAATGTTATTATGATCATGACACTTCAGGTCTCTAGAAATAGGTATGCCTACAGAGTGACTCTCTGATAATATACAAACTTCTCACCATAGTATTAAATTGCAGCATAATGTGATTTGAAACCATCTTTTCTAGTCTTATTTTAATTACTCATGTTTTAAAATGCATAAATGTATTTTACATTGAAACCAAGCTGGCCTATTTATTATCTCTCACACTTTTTGTTCCATCTTCTTCTTACATTTTTTTGCATAGACTTTATTCCTTGGGTGCACTTTCCTGTAAACAATAATCTTTATTCAAAGCTCAGAGCATAATCCATTTCCCATGGCTTTCCTTTTGTGATACCTTTAGCTGTTGGTGCTCTCTTATTCCTCAAATTATCATGCACATATGTATATAATGAACAGTATAACCTTCTGGTAGTATGATGGTTTACTGAGGCAAGAACTAATTTTCATTTGTTTTTGGTTCTGCAGTTCCTAACACGGTAAGCCTTTAAAGAGTACTTTTGGGGTTAGTGAGATGACTGAGCTTAAATTTTATAAGAAGGCATTTTGTTCTAAACTTGATGTTATTTAACAGGAGTTGGTAAAGCTGATGTTAATATAGGACTAGAACTATGATATTGGTCATTAAAGAGACTATGTTTTGACAAGAATAAGGTACAATGAGCCATCTGGGATTACTAAATATGACATATTTAGATATAACCTTGAGTTGAAAATCTTGTTATCTATGATGATTGTTTCACTGACATTTCTGTAATTTATAAAACTGTAGAGAATCAGTAACCTTGGGTCAATTATCTGTGACTATGAATTGAAGATTAACAACATAAATGAATAAACAGGTAATGTAAAAGACTTTCTCACTGAACCATTTTCATAAGGATAAATAAGATGAATTTGAATTATTTTGAAAGGGTATGTCATGTACTTAATGGTTTTTATTTGAAATAGAGAGAATTTTTAAAACTTGGGTCTTTCTTCACTGTTAATTTTTGTCTTTGGGTCACTTGTCCTCAATTTGCTAATTGTTTTCTTTGGAAAATTGCATAACTAATTCAAGAAAATAGAAGACTTTTCCTCTATTTGGAACCATTGTAATCTGTTGGAATATAAACAACTGCATGTAAGTGAAGCCAGGATATAATTATTATTCTGTTACCTTGAAAATATTCTTAGCCTTTAGATACTTCAATTTAAAAAATAGTTCTCTTGATGCTTTTTTATACAACAGTTCTCAAACCCTTATTGTAGTCTCCCCTATAACAAAGACAGATAGTAAAACATAGCCATTGGATCCAGGTCCTCATTTTAAACTCAATGCCATATACCATTTTTATAGTCCTCCATTTTGAGAAAAGGAGTCAAATACTGAACTGATGGATTGAACAGATATGCTTCCAATTTAACAGTAACAAAGGTTTTCTCACACTTTAACATGGCCATATAAAGTAAACCAAGCAAGATGTTTGTTTTTAGAGAAATGCCCACAAACTATATTTTTGCTAATATTATCTATATATTAGGTGAGATCCTCTTTTGAGTTCAGTTGCATTTGTATAGATAAAACTGTTGAAAGAGTTCTCTTAATTTCTTCCTCTGTCTCTTTAAGAGGCAAGGGTGAAAGAGATTTCTCAGTAAGAGCCTTTTAGCTGACAGGTGTCTGTTTAAGAGTTTTGAGGATTCTGTTACTTAGCAGATGATCATATTTAAGGAAAGGTTTCAGTTGGGAGAGGGCTCTTTTTCTCTGGCTTCCTAGTGAGCAAAAGCTCTGAGTAGTTCTGTGTCAGTCTCTATCAGTCAAGAGGACCTGGAAGTTGACTTCTGACAGTTCAGCTTTACATACTAGTTTAAAAAGGTTGGAAGAGATAAAGGCTTATTGATTAGATTAGGTAGATAGATAGGGAATATATTTCTAGATAGGAGTAGTGTACTTGAGAATGTGTACTTGAGCCTGCTATATGAGGTAAGAAGAACCTGCCCAAGAAGGTAGTTAGATTTAGGGTTTCTTAGAAATTTTAGTATTGGGTTTGGATTTTTATTTATTTTTAGTTATTTAAATTTGATTTTATTGATTAATTAAGAAAAAATTTTCAATGGTTATATGATTCATATTCTTTCCCTCCCCTTCTCATACCCCTTCCATAGCAGACACGCAATTCCACTGGATTTTACGTGTGTCATTGATTAAAACACATTTTTGTATTATTGATATTTGCACTAGGGTGATTTTTTAGAGTCTACATCCCCAATCATATCCCATCAACCCACGTGATCAAGCAGTTGTTTTTCTTCTGTATTTCTTTTCTCATAAGTCCTTCTGAAATGTTTTGGATCATTGCATTGCTGCTAGTAGAGAAGTCCATTACAACTGATTGTGCCACAGTGTATCTGTCTCTGTGTATAAGGTTCTCCTGGTTCTGCTCCTTTCACTCTGCATCAATTCCTAGAGGTCATTCCAATTGTTATAAAGAAGTTGGGTTATCTAGAGAGGTCTCAGGCAATTTGGGTAGTGAGGAAGGATAAAAGGGATATGAGGTGATTTGGAAGGGGAATAAAGGAGATACCTGAGTGCAGGGAAGGATGAGTTGGTATATAGGAACGTAAGGGAATGACAGGAGTATACAGAAGGGCAGCTTAAATAGGTTTATTCACCAAGGCTAGAGACAAAGGATACTGGGAAGATAGGCTGAATTCTTCAGGCAGGGAAGGTATTTCTAAGGTACAGGTGGATTGGGCCAGTCAGAAATGATTTATATCTGGCTGGAGGACTTCTCTTTTTAATTTCTAAGTTGAGGAGACAAAAGGGCTCCTCCCTACCAGTGAAACTGATGGCTGCAGGAAGTCTCGGGTAGGTACTTCCTGCCAAGATGCATGCCTGTGGTTCCCTCAAGAAATAAAAAGAAAACAATTCCTTCCCTCTTCAGCTCTTGCCTTAATCTTCAATACAATCATTCACCAGAGGCTTTGAGTAGGTAACAAAGGGGATTTATTAATGTCAGGGATAATCAGAAGGAGAGAGGGGTTTAGGGTTTTGTAACAGCCACTAGGAAGAAAGCTGATGGTGGGGGAAGGGTCACAGGAAGGGGTTAGACTGAGAGATCCTGCTTTCCCAGTCAGGAAGATGTGACTGCCTTAAAGTAAAGTATTTACCAAATCACTAAATTGGAGTTAACTTGTTTAGGATGCCCTACTTGCCTACAGAATCTAAATCCACTATGTCCAATCACCAAGCCACCCTTCCTCCAAGGGCCCAAAAGGAAATTCAGGGAAATAACAGGAATGTAATGGAGAGATCAGGGAGAGATCCAGAGAAATCAGATAAGTCCAAATTTCCCCAAGAAAAAATAAGCACCAACCAATGCTGAAACCAACAGGCTAAGCCCAAACCCTAAAAGCAGAAGCCTCCAGGCAAAGTGAGAGCCAGAAGGCAAAAGCCCTGTCAGTTGGACTTCAGCCCTATTTATAGCCTCAGGCTCCAACTGACTCTCTGAAAATTCTAAACCCTCCAACTGCCTTTCTGTGACAGTTTGAAATTGCAGAAGCAAAAAGCTTCTGCTAGAAATCTTGCATTAAACAATTTACATAGAATTCTTCCAGTTCATTATTGCTTTGAGCACAATAGTATTCCATCACCAACAGATACCACAATTTGTTTAGCCATTCCACAATTGAAGGTCATCTCTTCATTTTACAATTTTTTGCAACCACAAAGAGCAAGGCTATAAATTTTTTTGCACAAGTTTTTTTCCTTATTATCTCTTTGGGGTATAAACCCACCAGTGGTATGGCTGGATCAAAGGAGAAGCAGCTGTTTAAAGCCCTTTGAGCATAGTTCCAAATTGCCATTCAGAATGGTTGAATCAATTCACAACTTCACCATCAATGCATTAATGTCCCTATTTTGCCACATCCCCTCCAACATTTATTACTTTCATTTGCTGTCATGTTAGCCAGCCTTTTCGGTGTGAGGTGGTACCTCAGAGTTGTTTTAATTTGCATTTCTCTAATTATAAGAGATTTAAAACATTTTTCATGTGCTTATTTATAGTTTTGATTTCTTTATCAGAAAATTGCCTATTCATGTCCCTTGCTCATTCATCAATTAGAGAATGGCTTGATTTTTTTGTATAACTGATTTGTAATTAGACCTTTGTCAAAGTTTTTTGTTATAAAGATTTTTTCCCAATTTGTTGCTTCCCTTCTAAATTTGGTTGCATTGTTTTTCTTTGCACAAACCCTTTTTAATTCAATGTAATCAAAATTACTTATTTTACATTTTGTAATTTTTACTAACTCTTTCTTGGTCTTGAAATTTTTCCTTTCCCAAAGATCTGACAGGTATACTATTCTGTGTTCACCTAATGTACTTATAGTTTCCTTCTTTATATTGAAATCATTCACCCATTCTCAGTTCTCTTGTTGTACGGTGTGAGATGTAGATCTAAACCTAATCTTTCCCATACTGTTTTCCAGTTTTCCCAGAAGTTTTTATCAAATAGTGGATTTTTGTCCCCAAAGCTGGGCTCTTTGGGTTTATCATAGATTGTCTTGCTGAGGTCATTTACCGCAAGTTTATTTCACTCATCTTCCCTTCTGTCTCTTAACCAGTACCATATTGTTTTGATGACCACTCCTTTATAGGACAGTTTAAGATTCGGTACTGCTAGGTCTCAATCCTTCACATTTTTTCAACATTTCCCTTGATATTCTTGATCTTTTGTTCTTCCAAATGAACTTTGTTATATTATTTTCTAATTCAGTAAAAAAGTTTCTTGGTAGTTTCATAAGTATGGCACTGAATAAATAAATTAATTTGGGCATGATTGTCATTTTTATTATGTTAGCTCATCCTACGCATGAGCAATTAATGTTTTTTTCAATTGTTTAGATCTAGTTTTAATTATGTGGAAAATGTTTTGTAGATGTGTTCATACAATTCCTCTGTTTGTCTTGGCAAATAGATTACTAAGTATTTTATATCATCTAAGTAATTTTAAATGGAATTTCTCTTTCTAACTCGCTGCTGGGATTTGTTGGAAATATATAGAAATGTTGATGATTTATGTGTGTTTATTTTGTATCCTGCAACTTTGCTAAAGTTGTTGATTATTTCCACTAACTTTTTAGTTGATTCTCCAGGATTCTTTAAGTAGAACATCATATCATCTGCAAAGAGTGATAACTTGGTCTCCTCATTGCCTATTTTAATACCTTCAATTACTTTTTCTTCTCTAATTGCTACTGCTTGTGGTTCTATTAGCATTTTAAATAATAAAGGTGATAATGAGAATCCTTGTATCACTCCTGATCTTATTGGGAAGGCTTCTAATTTGTCCCCATTGCAGATGATGCTTGTTGATGGTTTTAGATATATACTGTTTATTATTTTTAGGAAAGGCCCTTCTATTCCTATGTTTTCTAGCATTTCCATTAGGAATGGATGTTTTGTCAAAGGCTTTTTCAGCATCTATTGAGATAATCATGTGATTTTTGTTTGTTAGTTTGTTATGTTCAATTATGTGAATGGTTTTCCTAATACTGAACCAACCTTGCATTCCTGGTATAAATCATCCCACCTGATCATAATGAATAAATCTCATGATAACTTCCTAGAGTCTTTTTTGCTAATATTCTGTTTAAGATTTTTGCATCTATGCTCATTAAGGTGATTGGTTTGTAGTTTTCTTTCTCTGTTTTTGATCTACCTGGCTTTGGAATCAATACTATATTCATGTCATAAAAGCAATTTGGTAAGGGCTTGAGCAAAATCTTTTGGGGATCAAATGAGAAAAAGAAGGCAGGAGTGGCTATTATGATCTCTGACAAAGCCAAAGTAAAAATAAATATGATTAAAAAAGACAGGGAAGGTCATTACATCCTGATTAAAGGCATTAAACAATTAATTAAACAATGAGGAAATAACACTGCTCAATATATATGCACCAAGTGGTATAGCATCCAAATTCATAAAGGAGAAACTGGCAGAGCTCAAGAAGGAAATAGATAGTAAAACCATAATAGTGGGAGATCTAAATATTCCTCTTTCCGATCTAGATAAATCAAACCAAAAAATAAATAAGAAAGAGGTAAGAGAGGTGAATGAAGTCCTAGAAAAATTAGATTTAATTGATATGTGGAGAAAAATAAATAGGGACAAAAAGGAATACACCTTCTTTTCAGCTGCACATCATACATTCACAAAGATTAACCATGTAATAGGGCATAGAATCATTGCAAACAAATGCAAAAGAGCAGATATAATAAATGTAACCTTCTCAGATCATAATGCAATAAAAATAATAATTAGTAAGGGCACCTGGACAGGCAAATCAAAAACTAATTGGAAATTAAATAATATGATTCTTCAAAACCAGCTAGTTAAAGAAGAAATCATAGAAACAATCAACAATTTCATTGAAGAGAATGACAATGATGAGACATCCTACCAAACTCTGTGGGATGCAGCCAAGGCAGTACTCAGGGGAAAATTTATATCCTTGAGTGCATATATTAACAAATTAGGGAGGGCAGAGATTAATGAATTGGGCATGCAACTGAAAAAATTAGAAAGAGAGCAAATTAAAAATCCAGATGAAAACTAAATTAGAAATACTAAAAATCAAGGGAGGAATTAATAAAATCGAAAGTAAAAGAACTATTGATTTAATAAATAAGACTAGAAGCTGGTATTTTGAAAAAAACAGATAAAATAGACAAAGTACTGGTCAATCTAATAAAAAAAGGGAAAGAAGAAAACCAAATTGACAGTATCAAGGATGAAAAGGGAGACCTCACCTCTAATGAAGAGGAAGTTAAAGAGATCATTAAAAACTATTTTGCCCAATTATATAGCAATAAATATAGCAATATAGGAGATATGGATGAATATTTACAAAAAATAAATTTCCTAGATTAACAGCAGAAGAAATAAAATACCTAAATTATCCCATATCAGAAATAGAAATTGAACAAGCCATCAAAGAACTCCCTAAAAAAAATCACCAGGGCCTGATGGATTCACAAGTGAATTCTTTCAGACATTCAAAGAGCAACTAATCCCAATACTATACAAATTATTTGATATGATAAGCAAAGAAGGAGTCCTACAAAATTCCTTTTATGACACAAATATGGTACTGATCCCAAAGCGAGGTAGACCAAAAACAGAGAAAGAAAACTATAGACCAATCTCCCTAATGAACATAGATGCAAAAATCTTAAATAGAATATTAGCAAAGAGACTCCAGCAAGTAATTAAGAAGATCATCCACCACGATCAGGTGGGATTTATACCAGGAATGCAAGGATGGTTCAACATTAGGAAAACCATCCACATAATTGACCATATCAACAGTCTAACAAAAAAAAACACATGATTATCTCAATAGATGCTGAAAAAGCCTTTGACAAAATACAGCATCCATTTCTTTGAAAACATTGAAAAGTATAGGAACAGAAGGACCTTTCCTAAAAATAATAAACAGTATATATCTAAAACCATCAACAAGCATCATCTGCAATGGGGACAAATTAGAAGCCTTCCCAATAAGATCAGGAGTGATACAAGGATTCTCATTATCACTTTTATTATTCAACATAGAACTAGAAACACTAGCAATAGCAATTAGAGAAGAAAAAGAAGTTGAAGGTATCAAAATAGGCAAGGAGGAGACTAAGCTATCACTCTTTGCAGATGATATGATGGTATACTTAAAAAATCCTAGAGAATCAACTAAGAAGCTGGTAGAAATAATCAACAACTTTAGCAAAGTTGCAGGATAGAAAATAACTGCACATAAATCAGCATTTCTATATATTTCCAACACATTAGAGCAGCAAGAGGTAGAAAGAGAAACACCATTTAAAATCACCCTAGACAATATAAAATATTTGGGAATCTATTTACCAAAACAAACACAGCAATTATAGGAAAACAACTACAAAACACTTTCCAAACAAATAAAACTGGATCTCAACAATTGGAAGGCCATTAATTGTTCATGGGTAGGACGAGCTAACATAATAAAAATGAACATTCTACCCAAATTAATTTACCTATTTAGCGCTATACCTATTAAATTACCAAAAAACTTCTTTACTGAATTAGGAAAAACTATACCAAATTTCATTTGGAATAACAAAAGATCAAGAATATCAAGGTAAATAATGAAAAAAATGTTTAGGAAGGGGGCCTAGCAGTACCAGATATTAAACTATACTATAAAGCAGCAGTCATCAAAACAATGTGGTACTGGCTAAGAGATAGAAGGGAGGATCAATGGAATAGTCTTGGGGTTAATGACGTCAGCAAGAGAGTGTATGATAAATCCAAAGAGCCCAAATTTTGGGACATGAATCCACTATTTGACAAAAACTGCTGGGAAATCTGGAAAACAATATGGGAAAGATTAGGTTTAGATCAACATCTCACACCCTACACCAAGATAAATTCAGAATGGGTGAATGACCTCAATATAAAGAGGGAAACTATAAATAAGTTAAGTGAACACAAAATAGTATACCTGTCAGATCTCTGGGAGAGGAAAGATTTTGAAACCAAGGAAGAGTTAGAGAAAATTACAAAATGCAAATTAAATGATTTTGATTATATTGAGCTAAAAAGCTTTTTTACAAACAAAAACAATGTAGTCAAAATCAGAAGGGACACAACAAATTGGGAATAAATCTTTATAATGAAAAACTTTCAGAGGTCTAATTACTGCAATATACAAGGAGTTAAATCAATTGTATAAAAATTAAGCCAATTGAAAAATGGGCAAGAGACATGAATAGGCAATTCTCAGGTAAAGAAATCAAAAGTATCAATAAGCACATGAGAAAGTATTCTAAATCTCTAATAATTAGAGAAATGCAAATCAAAACAACTCTGAGGTATCACCTCCCACCTAGCAGATTGGTTAAAATGACAGAAGGGGAGAGTAATGAATGCTGGAGGGGATGTGGCAAAAGTGGGAAATTAATGCATTGCTGGTAGAGTTGTGAACTGATCCAACCATTCTGGATGGCAATTAGGAACTATGCTCAAAGGGCTATAAAAGAATGCCTGCCCTTTGATCCAGCCATACCATTGCTGGGTTAGTACCCCAAAGAGATCTTAGATAAACAGACTTGTACGAAAATATTTATAGCTGTGCTTTTTGTAGTGGCAAAGAACTGGAAAAGGAGGGTATGCCCTTCAATTGGGGAATGGCTGCACAAACTGTGGTATATGCTGGTGATGGAATACTATTGTGCTAAAAGGAATAATAAACTAGAGGAGTTCCAGGTGAACTGGAAGACCTCCAGGAACTGATGCAGAGTGAAAGGAGCAGAGCCAGAAGAACATTGTACACAGAAACGAATATACTGTGGCAAAATCGAATGTAATGGACTTCCGTACCAGCAACAATGCAATGACACAAGACAGCTATGAAGGATTTATGGTAAAGAAGGCTACCCACATTCAGAGGAAGAACTGCAGGAGAGGAAACATAGAAGATAAACAATTGCTTGAATGCATTGGCTGAGGCAGACATGATTGAGGATGTAGCCTCAAAATGACCACACCAATGCAACTAACAACAATATGGAAATAGGCCCTGAACAAAGACACATGTTACAACCAGTTGAAATGTGTGTCGGCCATGGGTGGGGGGAGAGTGGTGGGTGAAGAGGAAAGTAAGGGCATGAAGCATGTAAACAGGTTAAAAATGAATATTAATAAATGTTTAAATTTTAAAAAATAGCATTTTGGTAGAACTTATTTGCTTATCATGTCAAATAGTTTGTATAGTATTGGGATTAGTTGTTCTTTGAATGTTTGATTGAATTCACTTATGAATCTATCTAGTCCTGGGGATTTTTTTTTCAGGAGTACTTTGAAGGCTTGTTTGATTTCTTTTTTTGATATGAGATTACTTAAACATTCTATTTCTTCTGTTCATCTAGGCAATTCATACTTTTATTAATATTCATCCATATGACTTAGATAAGGTTTGGATTTTTAGACAGAGTATAAGATATTAGAACTATAATTTCAGTTTCCTTCCTCCTATTTCCTATCCAAATTCTCTTCATAGTAAACTAATTATTATTGTTTTACCAAACTACTCTTAGTAATTTTGTCAAACTCCTACCCAAAATTTTAATCCTTCGCAACAGTAACCTATCTATTTCTACTCATTCTGTATGTTTCATATAATAATCATTTACATAAAATTATAATAAATATGTTGTAATTTTCTTTGGCCTCTGTAAGACTGGCTCTATTTTTGGTTGCTATCTTTTTAGTACTGGGCTTTCATGTTCCACTTTAAGAATATGAGAATTATCTACATGAAAATGCATGAAAATATTCTTTAGTTCACTGAATTTTTCATTCTTCATGTTTCCTCACTCTGTTGTTGCTTTCAGTAATTCTTAAAGTTATTGATTATTTAATTTTAACCTCTGCTTTGTTTTTAACTATTTTGCATTTACTCAGCTAGATGACATGGGATTAAGTGCCTGGGTCTATCTTCAGGAAGACTAATCCTCCTGAGTTCCAATCTGAACTCAGAAACTTTCAAGCAGGCCCCAGTTATCTAATCTGGAAAATGAACTGGAGAAAGTAAAGGCAAGTCACTCTAGTATCTTTGCAAAGAAAACACGAAATGGGCTCACAAAGAGTCAGGCAACTGAAAAACAATGTTGCGTCTATCTCTGTCTCTATCTCTATCTATCTATCTATCTATCTATCTATCTATCTATCTATCTATCTATCTACACATTTTCTTTTCCAGTAGATTTTAAGGTTCTTGAAAGAAGAGGTTATTCCATTCTTTGCTTTTGAATCACCAGGAGCTAAAGCAGAGACTATCATATAAAAGCTTTGTAAATCATTGTTTTATTAATTAATTAATCTACACTCACATACTTAAAGGTTCTTTTATCTCAGTCACACTTCATGACTATGATTTTATAGAAGTGGGTTACAGTTTCTACCAGAGTTGGGCTTTGATGAGATATTCAACTTCTAAAGTTGTTTAGTTTACATAAGGTCTTGTTTATCTCAGAGAACTTTAAAGGGAAACACCTATGCACAAATAAAGAGCACTGTAATAAAGCTCAGAAAGAAGCATATAGAAGAATGAGGAACTCTCATACTTAAAACAGTTTCCACTGCTATCTACAATAGTAATTAGAGACAAAAAGTCAAACGAAGTTTTGATTTCATTGAGAGTTAAGAAGGAAATATGGTGAAATGCATTTTCTCCATCTTTACAACTCTGACCAGATTAGAAATTATAGTTATAAAATTAAAATAAAAAATAATTTTTCTTGGTTTGTATAAATTCATGGCATTATACAATAAAGACTAAATTTTAAAACAAATGTATTTTAATTACAAATCTCCAAATTGTGATTTTAAGATTTTTTGTAACTACTAAATTACTTTAGAGGCTTAGATTTTTGTGGAGGAGGAAGGGAGATTTTCATTTGGAATTAAAAATAAGGACAAATAGCACAGCATCTTGTAATGGAATACTATTGTGCTATAAAAAAATTATGAACATGATGATCACAAAAAAACCTGTGGGGAAAAATTCCAATAGGAATTGATGAAAAGTGAAGTGAGCAGGGCCAGGAAAACAGAGTGATAGCAATAATGTATGATGATCAACTATGAATAACATAATTATTATCAGCAAGGCGAAGATCCAGGACAACTCCAAAGAGACTCGTGACATAAAAGACTATGGAAGGAATTGACAGAATTTGAATGCAGATTGAAATATACTATTCTTCACTTTATTTCCTTAATTTCTTTCTTCTCTAATGTAAACAACATGTGTCTTCTTTCACAATATGACGAACATGGACAAATATGTTGTATATTAACACATTTATGACCTATATCATATTTCCTGCCATTTGGAGCAGAAAGAAAGAGAGAACATGGCTTGCAAAATGTAAGAAAATTATTATTAAATGGAGAAAAAAAATAAATAAAACCAGAAGTTAAAATTCTATAACTTTAAGTCTTGTTAGGGATTAGATCTGTTATTAATTTGTAGATATTAATACTCTATTAATAGACTAGAGAAGATTTGGTTGTTCGGAGTTGGTGGTTGAGAGTTGGTTAGACCAATAGTTGAAGAACCTGACTGGAAATAACTTTCTATTAAACCTATTTATTTATATTAACTTCTATAGGAAAAGTTATAGGAAAAGGAAAATGGAGATATTGAATTTGGAAAAGTTTATGAAATGTAATTTCCTAATTCAAAATTTATCTTAACTAAAACCATCCCCAAATCTGTCTCTCAAGAGACTTTCTTCTTCCGTGACCAAAGCCAAGGCTGAATTCACTACTCTACTGTCTATCTAATCCCCAAACTAGCTATCTTTCTATCCTACATCTAAAATTTAATCTTATAAACAGCAAGAGATATTTTGGATTTCTTCCTTCTAATCAGATTAAACTCAGCCTGTCAGAAGTAATAAATCACAAGATATTCTAAAACTCTCAGAGCGAGCTCCTTGGACAACCTTCCTTAATCAGGAACATCCAAAGAGTGATCTTTGGTCCAACCGTCTTTCCCAAGAACCACTTGGAAATTCCTTTTTCCCATCATCCTCTTTGAGAAATCCTGCTTACTCAAACTCATCTTTCTATCCACCTGTACCTAATCTATCAAGAATCTTTTATTGCTTACTTAATTAACAAATAATTCATTACAAAAGTAAAAGCTTAACAATTAAAGGGAATTATTGTATGAGAAAATCTGTACAGGAAAGATTCTGTGGAATGTAGATTAGATTTTGACTAGGAAATAAGATAGACAAAATTAGCTAAGGTAAAATTAAGTGTCACTTCAGGGTATAAAAATAAAGGTAAGTTTTTAAAATTTGTAGATTTTAATCAAAACTCACTGGAAGGAAAACAAAACAAAACAAAAGAGAAATTTTAAGCAAGTTGAGGTAAAGACTAGAATGAGTGGAAAATTAAAGAAAGATAGACATTATTTGCATCGACAGTGCAGAGAATAATATAAAGTAAAGGGTTTACAGTTTTTGAAAGAGGCTTGAGAATTTTTTTAATTGCATTGAAATAGTAAGGATATGAGAAAATTTTTTTGAATTTTTTATTGATTAATTAAGAAAAAATTTCCATGGTTACATGATTCATGTTCTTTCCATCTCCTCCTCCCAACCCTTTCCCATAACCAATGTGCAATTCCACTGGGTTTTACATGTGTCATTGATCAAGAACTATTTCCACATTATTGATATTTTCACTAGGTTGATTGTTTAGAATCTACATCCCCAATCATATCCCCATCAAACCATGTGATCAAGCAGTTGTTTTTCTTCTGTGTTTCTACTTATACAGTTCTATCTCTATATGTGAATAACATTCTTTCTCATAGGTCCCTCAGAAATGCCTTGGATCTTTGCATTGCTGCTGGTAGAGAAGTCCATTACTTTCTATTGTGCCACAGTTTATCTGTCTCTGTGTGTATGATTCTCTTGGTTCTCCTCCTTTCACTCTGCATCAATTCCTGATGATCATTCTAGTTCACATGACATTCCTCCAGTTTATTATCCCTTTCAGCACAATAGTATTCCATCACCAGCAGATACCACAATTTGTTTATTCATTCCCCAATCAAAGGGTATCCCCTCATTTTTCCAATTTTTTGCCACCACAAAGAGCATGGCTATAAATATTTTTGTACAAGTCTTTTTCCTTATGATCTATGATAAACTTTTTGGAGATGTACCTGTTGGTCAATTGGCAATTGAAGAATGACTTGTTCTTATGAATTTAAATTTGTTCTGTATTCAGATATATATATATATATCTATATGATGATATATGTATACATAAATAAATAAACATAGACATAGACATATAGCCTCATTATGTATATATATATGCATATGGATACTTATATATATACACGGGTATTGGAAATAGGACCTTTATCAAAGAAACTTGTGGCAAAATGTTTTCCCAATTTTCCAATACTTTTTCTTCTAATTTTAGTTTAATTATTTTGCTTGTGAAAAAACTTTTAACTTTTATAATATTAAAATTACCATTTTTGTCTTTTATGAATGTCTCTATCTTTTGATTATTCACAATCCCTTCCTTTATCAATAGAACTAATTGAAATTTTCTTCCTTGAATCTCTAATTTGTTTATGATATCATCATTTGTATTTAAATTATGCTTCCTTTTGGAGGTTATGTGGCATCAGATGTTGGTTTACAACTAGTTTCTGCCAAATTGCATTCCACTTTCCCCTTAAGTTTTTGTTCAGTAGTAAATTATTGCCTCAAAGCTGAAATCTTTTGTTTTTTGTCAAACACTCTTTGTTTACTTTTGTATATTGCATATCTTAACCTATTCCAGTGATCAACTTCTCTTTTTCTTAAATAGTAACTATTCTTTGGATGATTGTGGCTTTCTACTATATTTTGAAACTTGGTATTTCTCCTTCCACCTTTTTTCATTAATATTCCTAATTCTTGACAATTTGATACTCCATGTGAAATCTGTTGCTAATTTTTCTAGTTTTATACAGTAATCCCTTGGTAATTTGACATGTGTGGCAGGAATAAATAAATTAACTTAGGCTTATTTTCATTAAAATATATTAGTTGATTCTATACATAAATAATTAATGTTGATCCAAAATGTAGATCTTTGTATAGAAAGTGTCTTTTAATTGTATTATTTTAGTTTCCATATCTGCATTTGCAGGTAGAATACTGTATATTTTTTACATGTGGTTTTGTAAAATGGGATATTTCTACTGTATTTTGTTAGCAAAAATTCTACTTAATTTTTAGTAAAATGCTAGTAGGAAATTTTAGTAATGCTCATAATTAATGCAGATTTATTTAATATGCTGCTAATATGGTCCAATTAATTATTTCAATTAATTTTCAGTTGCCTTTCTAGAGTTTTATAAATAAATAATTATTACTTCAAAATAGTGATAATTTTGTTTATTCTTTGTCTATGATTATTCCCTTGATTACTTTTCTTCCCTTATTGCTCTAACTAGCTCTTCTAGTACTATCCCCAATTGTAATGCTGATAATGGGTGTAATTGCTTTAGCCTTTATCTTTTTGAAAAGGCTTTTCTTTGATATCAATTACAGATTAGACTGGTTCTTGTTTTCAAATTGATAGATATTAAGGTAAACCCTGTTTATTTCTATGCTTTCTAGTGATTTTAACAGGAATGGATTTGAATGATTTTTGCCCTATAGGATTATATATACATATATTTCTGAGTAAGTTATTCTTGACTGTAAGACTAGTTTTTCTTTCTCTAATAATATTATATAAGTTCTACATGTCTTATTATACAATATGTATTTCCATGTTTATCATAATATGAAAGAAGATACATATAGCTTATACTAGAGAAGAAATTAATGAAGGAAATAAAGTGAAGAATGGTCAGTTTCAGTCTCCATTCAGACTCCATTGCTTCTTTCTTTTACAGTGAATAATCTTTTTGATCACAAGTCCCTTAGGGGTGTCTTGGTTCCTTACATTGTTGGTAATAATTGTCCTCCAGAGCTGATGACCATACATTGTTGTTGTAACAATGTACAGAGTTTTCTTGATTTCTGCCTACTTCACTTTGCATAACTTCATATAAAATTTTTTCAGGTTCTTCTTGGGATCATTCTGTTCATTATTTCTTATGAAACAAAACTCTCCCATTACAATCATATATTAAAAAGTTTTCAGCCATTTATTAAATGATGGACTTCCCTTCAATTTCCAATTATTTGCCACTACAAAAAGAACTGCTATAATTATTTTTTGGACAAGTGGATCTTTGTACTCTATCTTCTTTTTTTAACATTTATTAATATTTATTTTTTTGAAAAGTTAACATGGCTACATAATTCATGCTTTTACTTTCCACTTCACCTCCCCAAATTCCCCCTAAACCCCATGGCAGATGTGTATTTCCACTGGTTTTTATCATGTGTCATTGATCTAGACCTATTTCCAAATTGTTGATAGTTGCATTGGTGTGGTAGTTTCCAGTGTACATCCCCAATCATGTCCGCCTCAACCCATGTGTTCAAGCAGTTGTTTTTTTCTGTTTCCACTCCTGTAGTACTTCCTCTGAATGTGGGTAGTGTTCTTTTCAATAAATCTCTCAGAATTACCCTGGGTCATTGCATTCCTGCTAGTACAGAAGTTCATTACATTCTATTTTAACACAGCGTATTGATCTCTATGTACAATGTACTTCTGGCTCTGCTCCTTTCACTCTGCATCAATTCCTTGAGGTCTTTCCACTTCACATGGAATTCCTCCAGTTTATTATTCCTTTGAGCACAATAGTATTCCATCACCAACATATACCACAATTTGTTCAGCCATTCCCCAATTGAAGGGCATACCCTCATTTTCCAGTTTTTTGCTACCATAAAAAGTGCAGCTATAAATATTTTTGTACAATTCTGTTTATCTATGATCTCTTTGGGGTACAAATCCAACAATGGTATGGCTGGATCAAAGGGCAGGCATTCTTTTATAGCCCTTTGAGCATAGTTCCTAATTGCCATCCAGAATGGTTGGATCGGTTCACAACTCGACCAGCAATGCATTAATTTCCCAGTTTTGCCACATCCCCTCCAGCATTCATTACTCTCCCCTTCTTTCATTTTAGCCAATCTGCTAGGTGTGAGGTGATACCTCAGAGTTGATTTGATTTGAATTTCTCTAATTATTAGAGATTTAGAATACTTTCTCATGTGCTTATTGATACTTTTGACTTCTTTATCTGAAAATTTCCTATTCATGTCTATTGCCCATTTACCAATTGGGGAATGGCTTGATTTATATAAACAATTGGTTTAACTCCTGAATATTTGAGTAATTAGACCCCTGTCAAAGATTTTGTTATGAAGATTGTTTTCCCAATTTGTTGTTTCCCCTCTGATTTTGGCTACACTGTTTTTGTTTGTAAAAAAGCTTTTTAGTTTAATATAATCAAAATCATTTATTTTACATTTTGTACTTTTCTCCAACTCTTGCTTGGTTTTAAAATCTTTCCTTTCCCAGAGATCTGACAGGTATACTATTTTTTGTTCACTTAACTTATTTATAGTTTCCCTCTTTATATTCAGGTCATTCACCCATTCCGAATTTATCTTGGTGTAGGGTGTGAGATGTTGATCTAAACCTATTCTCTCCCATATTGTTTTCCAAATTTCCCAGCAGTTTTTGTCAAATAGTGGATTTTTGTCCCAAAAGTTGGGATCTTTTGGTTGATCATACACTGTCTTGCTGATGTCACTTACCCCAAGTCTATTCCCCTGATCCTCCCTTCTGTCTCTTAGCAAGTACCATACCTTTTTGATGACTGCTGCTTTATAGTATAGTTTAATATCTGGTGCTGCTAGGTCCCCTTCCTTCACTTTTTTTTCATTATTTCCCTTGATATTCTTGACATTTTGTTATTCCAAATGAAATTTGTTATAGTTTTTCCTAATTCAGTAAAAAAGTTTTTTGGTAGTTTAATAGGTATGGTGCTAAATAGGTAAATTAATTTGGGTAGAATGGTCATTTTTATTATGTTAGCTCGTCCTACCCATGAGCAATCAATGGCTTTCCAATTGTTGAGATCCAGTTTTATTAGTTTGGAAAGTGTTTTGTAGTTGTTTTCCTATAATTGCTGTGTTTGTTTTGGTAGATAGATTACCAAGTATTTCATATTGTCTAGGGTGATTTTAAATGGTGTTTCTCTTTCTACCTCTTGCTGCTGTGATGTGTTAGAAATATATAGAAATGCTGATGATTTATGTGCATTTATTTTGTATTCTACAACTTTGCTCAAGTTATTTCTACAAGCATCTTAGTTTATTCTCTAAGATTTTTTAAGTAGACCATCATATCATCTGCAAAGAGTGATAGCTTAGTATCCTCATTGCCTATTTTTATACCTTCAATTTCTTTTTCTTCTCTTATTGCAACTGCTAGTATTTCTAGTACAATGTTAAATAATAGAGGATATAATGAGTATCCTTGTTTCACTTCTGATCTTGTTGGAAAGGTTTCTAATTTATCCCCATTGCATATGATACTTTTTGATGTTTTTAGGTATATACTGTTTATTATTTTTAGGAAAGGCCCTTCTATTCCTATACTTTTCAATGTTTTCAATAGGAATGGATGCTGTATTTTGTCAAAGGCTTTTTCAGCATCTATTGAGATAATCATATGATTTTTGTTTGTTAGATTATTGATATGGTCAATTATGTGGATGGTTTTCCTAATGTTGAACCAACATTGCATACCTCATATAAATCCCACCTGATCATGGTGGATGATCCTCTTGATCACTTGCTGGAGTCTCTTTGCTAGTATTCTATTTAAAATTTTTGCATCTATGTTCATTAGGGAGATTGGTCTGTAGTTTTCTTTCTCTGTTTTTGATCTATCTGGCTTTAGAATCAGTACCATATTTGTGTCATAAAAGGAATTTGGTAGGACTCCTTCATTTCTTATTATATCAAATAATTTGTATAGTATTGTGATTAGTTGCTCTTTGAATGTTTGATAGAATTCACTTGTGAATACATTAGGCCCTGTTGAGTTTTTCTTAGGGAGTTCTTTGATGGTTTGTTCAATTTCTTTTTCTGATATGGTATTATTTAGGTATTCTATTTCTTCTGCTGTTAATGTAGAAAATTTATATTTTTGTAAATATTCATCCATATCTCCTAGATTGTTGTATTTATTGCTACACAATTGGGCAAAATAGTTTTTACTGATTTCCTTAATTTCTTCTTCATTAGAGGTGAGGTCTCCCTTTTCATCTTTGATACTGTCAATTTGGTTTTTTCTTTCCTTTTTATTAGAGTGACCAGTACTTTGTCTATTTTATCTGTTTTTTCAAAATACCAGCTCCTAGTCTTATTTATTAATTCAATAGTTCTTTTACTTTCGATTTTATTAATTTCTCCCTTGATTTTTAGTATTTCTAATTTAGTTTTCATCTGGGGATTTTTAATTTGCTTGCTTTCTAATTTTTTAAGTTTCATGCCCAATTCATTAATCTCTGCCCTCCCTAATTTGTTAAAATATGCACTCAAGGATATAAATGTCCCTCTGAGTACTGACTAGGCTGCATCCCACAGAGTTTCCTAAGATGTCTCATCATTGACATTCTCTTCAATGAAATTGTTGATTGTGTATGATTTCTTCTTTGTCTAGCTGGCTTTGGAGAATCAAAATATTTAATTTCCAATTAGTTTTTGATTTGCCTGTACAGGATCCCTTACTCATTATTATTTTTATTGCATTATGGTCTCAGAAGGTTACATTTATTATTTCTGCTCTTTTGCATTTGTTTGCAATGATTCTATGCCTTATTACATGGTCAATCTTTGAGAATGTACCATGTGCAATTGAAAAGAAGGTATATTCCTTTTTGTTCTTATTTATTTTTCTCCACATATCTATTAAATCTAAATTTTCTAGGACTTCATTCATCATTTTTACCTCTTTCTTATTTACTTTTTGGTTTAATTTATCTAGTTATGAAAGAGGGATATTTAGATCTCCCACTAGTATGTATTGACTATCTTTTTCCTTCTTGAGATCTGCCAGTTTCTCCTTTATGAATATGGTTGCTATGCCTTTTGGTGCATACATATTGAGCAATGTTATTTCCTCATTATCTATACTGCCTTTAATCAGGATGTAATGACCTTCCCTGTCTTTTTTAATTATATCTATTTTTACTTTGGCTTTGTCAGAAATCATAATCGCCACTCCTGCCTTCTTTTTCTCATTGGATGCCCAAAATATTTTGCTCCATCCCTTAACCTTAAACCTGTGTATGTCCACCCACCTCATATTTGTTTCTTGTAGACAACAAATGGTAGGATTTTGGTTTCTAATCCACCCTGCTATTTGCTTCCTTTTTATGGGAGAGTTCATCCCATTCACATTCAGAGTTATAATTATCAGTTGTGTATTCACCAACATTTTGATATCCTCTCCTAGTTCTACCCCTTCTTCTTACACTATTTCCTGTTAAACCAGTGGTTTACATTATGCCAGTAACCCTCTTCCCCTCCCTTGATTTACTACCCTTTCTACCCTCTCCCTTATTATTCACTTCTTTTTATGTTTAACTCCCCTCCCTTTTATGACCTACTCACTCCTCCGCTCCCCTTGATTTTTCCCTTCTGATTTTCTCAGTAGGTTTGGATAGAGTTTTATATCTCAATGGATAAAGCTACTTTTCCCTCTCAGGGTTAATTACACTGAGAGTAAGGTTTAAATATTACCTCTTAATGCTCTCTTCCTCTCCTTCTTTTAATAGTATTCATCCCTTCCACTTCCCATGCCCTCTTTGTGTGTAATAAAATATCCTATTTTTCTTATTCATTCAAGTTTCTCTTGGTGTCCTCTACTATTCGCCTACCGCATTCCCACCCCCATATCATCTTAGATAATTTAGTATTCCAATCTTTCTCTATGAATAATTCTTCTAATTACTATAATAGTGAATGCTATTATAGTGAATAGAGTTCCTTAAAGAGAATTATACATAACATTTCTCCACATAGGAATACCAATAATTAGATCATATTGAAGCCCTTAAAGAGGCAAATTTAAAAAAATATGAGTTTTCTTTCTTTCTGCCTCTGTTTCCTATGTACATTTTCATGTTTCTCTTAATTTTTGTGGTTGGATATCGAATGTTCCATTTAGTCCTGGTCTTTTCTGTGAAAATACTTGAAAAATCTTCTGCCTTGTTTAATGCCCAAACTTTCCCTTGGAAGTATATATGGTTAGATTTGATGGGTAGGTGATCCTTGGTTGTAGACCTAGTTCTCTTGCCTTTCTGAATATCATATCCCAAACTTTGTGGTCTTTCAGTGTGGAGGCTGCCAGATCCTGTGTGATCCTGATTGTTGCTCCTTGATATCTGAATTGTTTCTTTCTGCCTCCTTGTAAAATATTTTCTTTTACTTGTAAGCTCTTGAATTTGGCTATTATATTCCTGGGGCTTGTCTTTTCTGGGTCTAGTGTAGAGGGTGATCTATGGATCCTTTCAATGTCTATATTGCCCTCTTGTTGTAGAACTTCAGGGAAATTTTGCTGAATAATTTCTTTTAGTATGGAGTCCAAATTTCTATTAATTTTTGCTTTTTCAGGAAGACCAATGATTCTCAGATTGTCTCTTCTAGACCTGTTTTCTTGGTCTGTCACTTTCTGATTGAGATATTTCATGTTTCCTTCTATTTTATCAGTCTTTTGACTTTATTTTATTTGTTTTTGCTGTCTTCAGAGATCATTAGGTTCTAATTGCTCAATTCTAGCCTTTAGGGACTGGTTTTTGGCTATAATCCTTTAGTTTTCCTTTCCAGTGTGGTCATTTCTGGTGTTCAATTTGCTTATCAGTTCATTTGATTTCTGAGCCTCACTTTCCAATTGCAAAATTCTGCCTTTTAAACTGCTATTTTCTTGCCATTTTATTTAAGTTATTTGCTTACCATTTCATTTGATTTTGTGGCCTCTTTCTCCAATTGGGAGTTTCTGTCTTCTAACCTGTTTATTTCCTTTTGAGTTATTTTCCACTTCTCTTGCCAAATCACTCCCATCTTTCTCATCATCTTAGATTTGAACTCTTCAATAGCTCGTGGCCAGTTTTCATTATTTTGGGAAGTTTTGGATATGATTATTTGTTTGTTCTCCTCTGCTGTTTGCTCTTTTGTCTGGATTTTATCTGTGTAAATGTTGTTGAATGTTACAGATTAATTCTTGTTGATCTTTTTCTTTTGGGGTTCTTGTCTCTGCTTTGCCATTGTTAGCCCTGTGCCCTCTCAGGTTTATCCTCACACTCAGGGTTTGTCTGCTCTCTTTAGGCTCCTGAGGTCTCTGTTGTTCTCAGGGTCAAGCCTCCTGGTGGTCCCCTTACTTGTTCCTCTGCCTGAGGCTCCTTTAACAGTCTCAGGGCATTGCTTCTACAGTTGTGAACCCCTTTTGTACTGGTTCCTCACTCAAGGTCCACACCTACACTCAAGATCTAAGTCCTTGCCTGCTCTCAGGATTCCTGTCTGGGCTTGTGTCCACGCCCGCACTTGTGCCTGTGCTCAGGGTTTGCATTCAAAGTCCGTGTGCATTCTTTAACCTCTTGGAGTCTTAAGCCTTGCTGCTCTCAGGAGCAGGTCCTGGTGTCCCCAGGTAGCTGCCAAGGCCTTAATGCATGCCCCACACTTTCTCTAATTCTTGTGCCCTTGCTTTTGCACTGTAGGTGGTGTGGGGTGGGGGAGGGTTGCTCAGCTCACATTTTAGTGAGAGCTGTTTCACCCCTTTATGGCATGGAAATGCCCTGATTCCATGTACCTACAATGCTGTGCCCTGTTGTGGGGTCCCTTTGTTCTTCTGGATTTGTTTTTATGTCTTCTTGAGGAGTCCTGTATGTTTCAGTTAGGAGAGGTTAAGCAGCTGCTATTTACTCTGCTACCATCTTAACCAGGAATTCCCTAAATGGTCTCCCCTATCTTTTTAATAGTAGTATTGCTGGGTCAAAGAATGTGCACAGTTTTATGGACCTTTAGATGTAGGTCCAGACTGGTGTTAGTCTTCGCCACTATCATTCTTCAAAAATTTACTGAAGTTCAGGGCAACCAAATTGTTGGTATCCTTTTTCTTTCTGATACAGGAATTCCTGACCTGATTGTTCTCCTACAGCTATCAACCTTGCCTGGAGATGAGAAGTTAGTCTATGCTTACTGCTGTGGTCAGTGACATAAAAATACTACTTGTTTCGGAATTTGTTTCTCTCTCTGAACACAGTTATCTGCTGTTCCCATTATTCTAAAGCAATTTATATGTTCCGGTCCCCTCCACAATCCAACCTAGAGCTATGATTTAGGACTGGGGAGCAAAGAGCACAGGTTCTGGTTGGGAAATTTTTCCACAATCAGAATTAGGTTGGAGATCTCTTAGGGTCTTTTCTTGCCCTGATGCTTCCTGATTTTTCAGAGTCTGGACAATAGAATATTCTGCCAAGTATACTTCTCGATAACCCATTTCCATTATTTCTAATCTTCACTGTATGTCTCCCTAATGTCAACCTGAGCTGGAAAAAATGATTCACTGTGATTTTTCCCCTGGATTTCTCAATTAATAGTTGTCGTTGTGTGTTGTACAGATGTTTCTGGAGAAGGTGCATTTTGGGAATTGGATTATGCTTCTTTCTATTATTCTCCCATTTTGACTATTCCTTACATAGGCTGTAAATAAAATTAAAAATATAATTGAATTATTTGCCATTTTGGAATATTTGTTTCACTTGAATCTTCCTTCAGAATGAGTAACAGAAAGTAAGTGTAGTGTTTTTTTTCCATCAATCATCAATGCTTTGACAAATTTCTATATTGTGCCAGGAGCACAGGATCATCATAAGGCATGGTATCCATTAACAGGCAAGCCTTACAAGGCAAAGTTCTGTTTCTTGGTCACAAACTATTGGTTAATAATGAAGTCTTTTGCCACTCTACTGGTTAATTCATTTAAAAGACAGCAGAAATTGGAAAGATTAATTTTATTGAATTATTTTGACAGGGTTCATAGAAGCATAGAATTTAAAAGCTGTACAGGACATTAGAGATCATTTAGTTAAATCTCATTTCATAGATCAGGAAGTGAAGTCTAAACTATGGCTAACAGATTTGCTTGTAGTTATACAACTTGTCAGAGGGAAAGCAGAGACTAGAACCCAATTCTTCTTACTCATTGTCTACTTTTCTAGTTTCCATACCACACTCAACTCATTAAGAGATTTTATATCTCTATAGATGTATAGTTTATGTAAGTTTTACTTCAAAAAGCAAGATAACTTGAAGCCATTTTATTTCATTCGATAAAAATACAAATATCTGATTTTCAAATTGGCCTTTAATGTGTTATTTGAAATTTAGAGAATAGTTTTCCCCAAAATCTAAGACAAAAGCATTTAAAGAAAAGAATTTATTTAATCAACATTATATCCAGTATCAAATGCAACTTTGAATTGCAAGTTGGAATAGGAATAAGTTAAAATCTTACTTTGTGTAAAAGGAGTGATATTTCATCAGAAATTAGGTGATAAAATAAATAGAGCATAGAACTTGGAATTATTAAAACTTGAGTTGAAATCCTGACTTCAACATTCCATGTTTGAGTGACCCTGGGAAAATTACTTAATTTTCTTGAGCCTCAGTTTTCCTCTCTGTAAAATAGAGCAATAGCCTCTAACTCATGGAATTCTTATGATGATCAAATACAATAAAATGCATAAAGTACTTTGCAAACCTTAAAGTATAATACATATGTTTGGTCTTGCTATTATTGTTTTCTTTATTATCTTTAAAACCTTTATCATAATGAAATAGCAACAGTCTTAAAATAATATAAATCAGTCTTCATATATCTTTTGACTTAGCCTGATATGCACAATCATTCCCCTTATGGCTCCTGAATGGGAGGAAAAGCAGTGAACAAATTCACTGGCTTTCAATAAGCCTCCTAACACTTGACAAAATGGTTGTTGGAAATGATCTGTCACTTTAATTTCTAGGGAAGCAGGTATCATTTCTAAAAGAGTGATGGCCTTAATTCGTCCCTCTAATGGAATAACTGTACCTTGGAACTATTTGCTCTGAAATAGCAGTGTTTAACTAAGAGGGGGTAGGGTAGGTAAATAGTTTAGAAATTTCTTCTATCTTGCTATTCCAGACTTGCTGCAACCCCATGGTTATACAGTAATATTAACCAAAGGAAAAAGGAGGAGAGAAGCACATTGAACAGAAGGATTATGACCAGCAAAAGCTGTTTTTACTCTGTGATACATCACTTTTTACACAGACTTACATACCTTAAACAGTGCACTATTGCTACCTTTATTGATGGTCATTTTTTTTAAACCCTTGTACTTCAGTATATTGTCTCATAGGTGGAAGAGTGGTAAGGGTGGGCAATGGGGGTCAAGTGACTTGCCCAGGGTCACATAGCTTGGAAGTGGCTGAGGCCGGGTTTTGAACCTAGGACCTCCCATCTCTAGGCCTGGCTCTCACTCCACTGAGCTACCCAGCTGCCCCCTATTGATGGTCATTTTGGGATCCTTCATAACCTGCTTTCTTGACACTGAGACCATCCACTTAAAAAGGTTATACTGAGGGCTAAATCTCCACTGTTGAATGCATTTCCCTAAATGGAAAATGTCCCAGTAAAGTTGCCATTGCAAGTTACAACAACTTAGAAACTCAAGAGTCATATTCAAACCAATGACCTCTTTGTGAGTAATTGTCATTCAAAATTTAGAGAAGGCAGAAAAGATGTTTATAGGGTAAAAATGACAAGTAGACAAATTTTAAAAGAAATTTTGTCAGGGCAGCTAGGTGGATATAGAGCCAAGCTTAGAGATAGGAGGTTCTGTGTTCAAATCTGACATCACAAGCTTTCTGGTTGTGTGACTTTGGGTATCTAACTTAAACCTAGTTTCCTAGTCCTTATGCTCTTCTACCTTGAAGTCAAGATGTAATATCAGTTCTAAGACATAATATGAGGTTTTGAAAAAAAGTCATCCTTTCTCTTTGATTATGTTTTATGTTTCTGTTAATTTTTTGTGATTTTGGATTTGTATTTAAGTTTATTTTGAGGTTTTGTCAGCACTATTTGCTGATTGTTTTCAGGAGGATTAACAGATCGATTCAATGAGCATATTAAGTGCTTCTTCTATGTTAGGAGGCAAGGATACTATGATAAATAAGGAGCTGTCTAACTAGAAAATACTTCATTTCTTTTCTAGGCCAGAAATCTGCCAATAAGAAAGTAGAATCAATCATATTCCCTTGAGAGGCAAGAAGGGATGCATTTAGAACTTATTCAGAGAAGTCAGGAAGGTGCTAGTTTTAGGACTTACCTCCTCTTAGTGTAAGGTCCTAATGATCTTTTAGAGGACTTTCCACTATTTAAATGACAACAGTTCTCCTATCATGAGTGGGAGGGAAAAGAGAAATGGGGGGAAATAAAAACAAGATGAAAACAAAAACAAAACAAAAAATGTGGAGAACAAAGAACTAGTTATCTGAAACCTTTCCTTCCTCCTTTAGCAAGACCATGTCCCAAAGTCTTATAGTCTGGCCCATACGATGGGTGGTGCCACATCATTGCAGTTTATAGTAGTTCTGCTAATCTTCATATATCTTCATACTATACCAAGAACACAAGAGACATAGCACAGAAGATACCTGTAGCATTGTTGCAGATTTCTTCTGATATGATGTGGTGATGAGCAAAATAAACTCTGGCAACATCATGTGTTCTATAACAAAGCAATGGCTAAGAAGTCAGAAATCTCTGGCATGGAATCTACTTCAGAAACTAATTATATATTTTGATTCTTTCTGCACTGTCATCCAATTGTTATTCCATGACCCATCTACTAAAACTTTCTCTTTCCCATAAACCCCAGTAGGGTGTAGATATATATTAAATCTTTGCCCTTTTATTGACCTCTACTGAAGCCCTGTCCTCTTTTTCCACAGGGACTGGCTAAGAACTCTACCTTATTTTCAACTGACAAAGAATTTATTCCTAATATAGGTATTCCATGTAAATTCATAATCATCATGGCTATGCAGAGATAATTTTACCTTCCACATGTCATTAAAAAGAAAAAAAAATAATTCCTAATTATTCTACCCCATAATTCCCCATGTCCTCCATGGAAAGGAGTTGTCTGAACATCCCAGAGGAAAATATTCCTGCCAATTTAGAATAAAATTAAATAATTTTCCAAGGATACAGAAAATCACTATTTGGAATATGCTATCTTGAGGTCTGAGAGATACCATGAAGTAACTGGAACAAGAGAGACTTTTTGAAGATCAACTAGGATAATATCTAAAAATCTTTATCAGATCAGTATTCATGGATAGTCAGAATCATCAATCCTCTTGACAAGAGATCCTGTTCTCTTCATGAGTTAGAGACGATTTGTTAAGGATACAGCTTTTAGATGACAGGACATATTTAGGAGACACAAACCATGATATTCAGTGACATGGAGATGAAACTGCTGTTTCAGGAGCCCATTCTAATGTTTACCAATGCCAGCTGCCTGAGGATAGTATGAAAGTAGAATATTCATGGATGCCATAACTCTCGGTCCAATCTAACAGCATATGTCATCATAATATGTCGCTAATTACACATAAGTTACACATTGTATTGGCAAAAGTAGGTATTTATTATGGTAAAATAATGTGTGGCTTATACTTGTATGATAAGTAAGTTATTGTGCCAATTTAATATGTCACTTATTATGCATCCACAATACAGTAGTCATATTTTTGTCCTGATTTTCTAACTTACTGTATCATCCAATCCAAACATTACTGTTAAAAGTTCTTATGTAGATTTACAACAAATTCATTGTGTCTTATAGTGGGCAGTGTTGGGGGGTAAGGAAACAAGGAGAACTAAGCATGAAAAACATGGAAGAATTTGCCAAAAATATTCCTGCATTTATTAAATTCTTGTTATGATCCATTTATTGGCACCCATCTTCCCAGAGACTGGTAACAACAAAAGTGTTTACTTCTAGAACGCTTTACAAAGAATGACACTTAAGTTCACCAAAAATAAATAAGTAAACAAATGAATAAACACATGAATAAATAAATAGATGAACTAGGACACAATCTCTAAAAGAAATGTATTATATGTCCTGGGTGAAATAATACACCAAAGTTGGGAATTTTGCTGCAGAGTATTTATACTTTTTTTTCTTTATCCTTCCAGGGTTTTGTTATTATTGCAGTCTATTTTATCTGAATCACTTGATTAGACACTGGAGATAAATAGAATAAAAGGATAATACATGGTCTCTGAATTTGAGGGACCTCTAAAGCATTAACACATTTCTTACTAAATTGAATGCCAAAGGGTCTTTCATTCTTCTATTTATAAGACTTCTTTCACTGGTTCCTTTTTCTGATTAGGCGTTGATACCACCTTCCCTCCTGACTACTATTCCTTGGTCCCCAGTCTTTAACTACAGGAAATTGATTTCTTCCTTGCACTGATATGTGTGCAATCAGCATTCACTCCATTTGTAATTTAAAATGTTTTTTCATCATTATAGGGGAAAATGGGAGGTAATAGAGAAAAGGTAGAGAAATGGTAGTGAGGTGGTACAGTGGAAAGAGAGCCCGGCCTACAGTCTGAAAGACTTGAGTTCAAATCCTAACTTAGACACTCATTACTTGGGTGACCCTGGGCAATTCACTTAACCCTATTTGTCTCAATTTCCTCATCTGCAAAATGACCTGGCAAAGGAAATAGCAAACCACTTAAGTGTCTTTGCTAAGAAAATCCCATGTTGAATCACGAAACCATTCAATAACCACAACAAAAACAACAACAACAGTAGAAACAGTGGCTATGAAGATCTGGAGTGTGGATCCTGGGTTTGAATCCAAAAGAATCATAATCAGTGACCTAGAGTCAGAAGCCCTCTTAGGTACCTCAGAGGCAATAAGTTACAATCCCACCACTTTACCAATAAAGAAATAGAAAAATATTAATTAATCAGTTTAACCTGTTATACAGCCTACTTTAGACCCTTACTAATTGTGTGATTATGCACAAGTCATATAACTTTTTAGAACTTCATTATTCTCATTTGCCAGATGGAGGTAATAGTCAATTAACACTTAATGCCTAAGACTTGTCAAGCTCTGTACTAAGACATGAGGCTGCAAATACAATAATCATATTTTGCCTCTCAGACATTACATTTTCAATCAGTTCAGAATAAGGTAGTAGCCCAATCCAAAGGAAGGAATCTTTAATGGTAGAAGTTCATTGGTAAGATTGATGAATATTTGATGGACTCTGGGGAGTCGCTATTCTTAGTAGCTATGTAAAGTCCTCTAAGATTAATAAAGATAACTGGAGAAATTAATGCAGGCCAGAAAGGGGAAAAAAAGTACTGATTAAGGAATGAAGGCCTTTGTTTAATGCAAGATTTTCCTGTAACTTAACAGGAAACCTCCTTTTACCAGTCACTGTTTCTGAGCTCTAGATTATTCACATGATAATGAGAAAATGCCTAGGTTGCAATTAATCTGTAAGGCAGGACTTCCTAGAGTCAGTAGCTGGCATTTATACCACTTGAAAGTTTACAAGGCACTTTACATGTATTTTCTCATTTGAATCTCATAACAAATATGAGAGGCAAGAACTGCAAGTAGTATTGTCATTTTTCTAATTTTATAGAGGAGGTAATAGTCTCCTATGGTGATGAGCAGGCCCTGTGTGATACACTGAGGCCACAATGACAAAAGTGATACAGCCCTTGTCTTGAAGGGTCTTCCATTCTATTGAAGGAGATCCCTAAATAGAAATATATTAACATATATATTATATATACATATATATATATATGAAATATATATTCACATAGAGAGGAAGACACATGCGGATAGAGGCAGAGAGATACATACAATGAGAGGCACAGAGAGAGACAGAATGGTGGGAAAATAAGAGGTGGGGGAAAGGGAGAGATAGAAGGGAAGAAAGAGAGGAAAAAAGAATGGGGAAAAGGGAACAAGGAAAAGAAGGATGGGGAAGAGGATTCAAAGAAAGAGAGATGGGACATGTAGAGAGGGAGAGAAAGGAGGAAGGCAAAGGGAGAAAGAAAGATAGGGGAGGAGGTATCAAATATGGTTTCATGAATTCTAAGTTTCTAAGAACCAGGGATTCTAAGGAACAAAGAATGAGGAATGTAAAAGGTGGATAGCAGAGATGAAGTTTCATGACTGAGAGAGAAAAAGAAAACTGAACAGTAGAGTATGAGAAGGAAACAGTGTTAAAGGCTAAAGAATTAGACTGCAGTTGTTGCTTTAAATAGCAAAAAAAATATTTTTTTCTCATAGAAGTTAGGGAGTCACTTGAATTAAGTAATTTGTCCACATAGCTTATTTCAGAGCCATGACATAAATCCATGACATGAAAACAAGTATCTCCTAACTCCAGGTTTAGAATTCATTACTTAACTTACTATACGACTCCTCAAATTCTCTGTTTCTCTGGCAAGAGACCAGGACCCAGATAATTTAATGTGCTCCTTTAAACTGAAAATATTAAGGGAGAAGGTGGGAAGGCAGGAAGGGAAAGGGATACTTTAAGGACTAGATGTTTTAGGGCAATGAAGACACTGGAAATGCAATTTCATATGAATATGATGAAAAGGAGAGCAAAGCAATTATCTAATTAGCTTAGTTAATCCAGCCAAAATCAGTTTTCCTTAACAGCAGGGTTTTGTTTTGTTTGTTCTGAATTACCTGGATGCTTGCCTCAAATCCCTGCTGCACAACCTCAGCAGACACAAGCTGGTTGTTAATTGTGCATTAGTTCTATTAAATTACTGCAACTGAAGCACACCAAATGGAGTTTGGGGAGATGAGAAGTTGGACTTTTTCTTTGCAGTGTGAGGAACTTACATGAACTTGGCCCATTTGTTAATTATAAGAAACATTCATCTTTAGTAAGTGCCCTATTGTGAAATAATATAAATTTTCTAATGACACAAATATGCATGGAAAAATATTGAAAATGTCTTTCCTTTGTGTAGATGTGCCTGCTACCAGTATATGAATAATAATAGTTGGCATTTGCTTGTACTTAAAAGTTTGCAAATTTATTAACATGTTATCTCATTTGACCCTCACAATCATGTGAGGTAAGGCAGAGAGAGCAAGCATTATCAGCATTCCACAGGTAAGGAAACAGACTGGGGGAGGTTAAATGATTTGCCCTACATCATATGGCTAATAAGTGACAGCTTGGCATTTGATTTAAAAAATTTTTAATTCCAAATTCAGTGCTCTTTAGACTGTACCAAAGTCACATATGCAGACTTTTATAATATTCAGTGAGAAGAATATATTTTCTAAATATAAGTCTGAAGGAATTGTTGTTACGTTTTAAAATTTGTTTTGCAGACTAAAATGTTTAGTGGAAGAAGAACCTAATTTCCCAAAGCATTTTTTTCTGTACATGAATAGTCAGGTTTTGTAACCCTCAAGTATATAAAACTCCCCAAAGTAATACTTATCTCAGTTGTATCTAGACACACAGATCACTCTCTGGAAACTATTGTAATTTCAATATCCAATTCTAAAATCTTTTTTTTTTTGGTCAGCCTTTCAATGTTATTTCTATTCCTAGCAAGTATATGCTTGAGTAGAGAGATTTAACAGGCTGTAGACCTATCTTTTTTATAATGTGAAAGACTATCCCATGATTTTTTTTTGCATTTTTATAATGTCTTTCCTTCCTGAGTAGTTTGGTCTCTCTTTAAGTTTTAGAACACTAATCTTCACATTGGAATAGCATGAATCATTTATAAACCAACTTCTCTTTCTTTTCAAATAGTGCACCTCTCTTTATTCTTTGCTGCTTTTTAGAGAGAGCGAGGGGAATTTTTAAAGTTGTACTTCATAAGGGTCAGGTCATATCTTACTGAAGGGACCTAGGTCAATATATTAAGAAAAGAATGAGAAATAGGACCAAAAATTACTATTGAGAGTGATGATGGACACTTGAATATAAAGGAAAATGGCGTGAGAGAAGAGCACAGCACAGAATGTTGAAGAGTATAATAATTCTCTCCAAAAAGGATCAGGCTGGTGACAATTCCTCTGTAGTGTCCAAGCAACACCATTTAGAGCTTTGTGCTTGATTCTGATTCATGATTTGGAAAGAATATTGAGACATAAAATGTTCAGGATACAAAAATCTGGATATTTAAGTCTCATAATTGGAGAAACATACTTGGTTTAAGGATATTATATTGAATTTGAGAACAATATTGTACTCTTCAAGTATTTGAGAAACATAGAAGAACAAGAATTACTCAGCTTGTCCTCATAAAAAGAAGGAGAAGGATCATTTAAATTACTAAGTGCTCCCAGAGCAATGAGAACTATTAATTTCTAAATTATTCTCATATTTAGACATTTCAAGATTAAAAAAAAAACATGCTCTGCAATTTATTTTGTGTTCAGTGTATATGGGTGTATATATATGTGTGTAT
>NC_058132.1:219353579-219440790 GCF_016433145.1 Gracilinanus agilis
GTTTCCTTTCCTTTCCTTTCCTTTCCTTTCCTTTCCTTTCCTTTCCTTTCCTTTCCTTTCCTTTCCTTTCCTTTCCTTTCTTTTCTTTTCTTTTCTTTTCTTTTCTTTGCTCTCCCTGTTTTCCCTTCCTTCCATCTCTTTCTTTTTCTCTTTTTTTCATCTTGAGAGAATTTGTAAATTCTTTCAGTTGACATGTTTTCTATGCTCAGAATGTCTGGGCAATTTTCTTATATTATATTGTTTCACAATGATATTCAGACTTTTTTGCCACCCATTCTTCTTGGAGAATTTAGTCCTTAAGGTATCTCTAGACATTTTGTCTTTAAGATCAATATGTTTGCTTGTTGCATGTTTTCTTTTAACATTGTTGCTTTTTGCTTCTATTTTTCTAGATTGTCCACTTCTGGTTATTTAAATTCTCATTCAGTTTTTTGATTTTTTGTTTCTTTCATGAGATTTACTATAGATTCAAGTTTTCCTATGCTGCTAAATATATCTATTGTGCAGGACATAATATTTGCACTCAGAATTCTTAGCTCTTCTTTAAACAAACCAGGAACACCCTACTGTAATTCTATGCTTTCTTGTAATCCCATAAATTGCTCATCCTGATCAGTTTTGATAGCATTTCCCCTTATCTTACAATGTTTTTTCATAGATGTCTGAAAGCATTTAGCTAATATGGCAATCATATTTCTTTCTATTATTAAGATAGCTTCCTTTTTTATGCTCAATGTCTTTAAATGAATCATTTCCTACTGCAATCTTTGCCATTTTCAGTCTGTTTTCTCTTATTAGTTTCTGACCCATTATTCTTCTTACCTCCTCTGGGCAGTGAATCTCAAAGCTGTTGTAAGGGATTGACCCTAATTGACAGTTGGTATGAGTAATACCAATAATTGTCCCTTGGGTGGAAAGGTTGTTGAGGTGACAGTTGAGGAAGATGGCTGCTCAAATAGCTATAGGAAACTTCTGCTCAGGCCTGCTATATCAAACTATTTATTATAACTAGAAATAATTGTATATAAGGGAAAATAAAAGAATTGGTAATAATAAGGGATCCCTTATTAACTAATCAATTCTATGTAAGTTTCCCACAACCCACTTTCCCTCACAGGAATATTTTTTGATTACCAACTGGCAATCCTCCTTATACTACACTATCTACCTAAAATATAATTTCTAACTTGCTAAACCTATTTCCAAAATTTTATACACTTAACTTATTGAGATTTGCCAACTTCCTTTCCCTTCAGTCAGAGATCAACTCTGTTGCCTGAATCACCAGCTGGTTCTCCCAGCTGCTGCTCTCCAGAGGAGTTCTGAAGAGCTACTCAGTAACTCTCCTGATGTCCAATCAAAACAGCTTTCCAACTCCAGATTTAAGATCTTGTTAATCTTCCACAACCTCCAAGGCTGATCAAAGAGAAAGCCAGGAACAACCAACTTCAACCTCTAAATATTTGTCCCAGAAGTGGGTTGACAGTTTCTCAACTGACGCTCTTAAGACACACTCTAAAATTCTCTATCTCTAACCCAATTGGAGTTCCATGGAAAAACCTTAAAGTACTCTAGGAAGTCTCAAATCACTTATATAAACTTACATCTGACTAGACTCTATTCTTAATTAAGCTAATTACTCCTACATTATTACAATTGTCATTACAAAGCTGTCTTCATTATCTCCCACTGCTGGGCAGTTGATGTTTCACTGGCTTAAGTCTCTTACCCAAATGATTGCTGATTGGCAAGAAATGCCCCCAGATGAATTCTTTCATTCTGGCTTAGTGTAGTACTAGAGAGCTATGTATGCCAGAATCTTGCCCCAATTTCTTTTGTTTCTCTGGATTCTGATTGTTCTCTCTTGTGGAATAAATATCTGCTACAGTCCTATCCCAGACATAGCAGGTTTCTGACTAGGTTTTTCTTAGGATTTGGAAGGTGAGGATTATGGTGAACTGTGTTGCAAATCTGTGGATTGGTTTGTGAGGCCCTGGCCAATGAATGGTGGGTACAATGTATGATAGAGAAGAGAATATTGAGTGTACATGCTGTGGTTTAAGGATTACATATCTTTGTTTTTATTTAATTTAAAAAATCTGCTTAGTGTCTTCAATCTTATAGAGAAGTTAAATTACTTTATTTTTTGGGAAAAATTCTTATTCTGGAGATTTTTGAAAGGTTTTGAAAATCAGGGAAAAAAATCTATTCTATCAAATTCTTTGTTCTGTTTTCATGAATTTCCTGTGTTTCACTTATTATCTGCTTCCATACCCCACTATTTCCTGAACATAACCCAATCTCTCTCAGGAACTTAAAACACTCTCCTCCTATACTAATGATGGTGAAGCTTTTAAAGGGTCAGGTGATGTGAGAAATATCCTCAGGCATGTGTGGACATGGGGAGCAAAGCAGTCTAGCTCTATGTCCCTCTGACATTCTATTAATGAACTCTGGATAACTTTATGCTTGGCATATGGCATACATGCCCAAAGAGAGGGTTCAGAGTGCCCCCTCTGGCACATGTGCCATATGTTTGCCACCATGGTTGTATCATATCCCCACTCTCTTTCAGCTGAGAAATATTCCTCTTACTTTATTGAGAAAATAAGCCATTGTTAGCTCCTTCTCCCATTTTCCTTATCTCAAATCCTCTCGTTATCATCTCTCACACTTTCTTCTTTCCCCAAGTGTATGGCAAAGAAATAACCATTTTTCCTTAAGAAGTCTATATTGCATTCATCTGCATTTCATATCCTTAATATTCTCCAAAAAAGTGCCACCTCAGTCACATCTTCTATTTTTTGAAATATTATCTCTTTCTTTCAACTGATTCTTTCCCTACTACTTTTTAAAATGTTGAGATCTCTTCTGTAATGGAATAAAAGGGAAGTATATAGGGCTGCTAATCAAGAGGCTGTACTAGAGGGCACAGGGTGTTATATCAGCTGGGTCTCCAGGCAGGGAAGGCTGTCTCCTGTTACAGAGCAACTTAGGTCAGCCAGAGATTGTGAGAGCCTGGCTAAAGGTTTTATTCAGGCTGCCTGCTGTTATTTCTAAGCACCCTTGAGGGAGGAGTAAAGAGCCCCTCCCTTCTATAGAGCCACTCCCAGTGTACAGGAAGTGAAAGCTGGTTCCCTTCCTGCCCAATATGGATGCTAGGTTTAGCCCTCAAGAAATAAAGAAAAGTTATTCCTTTCCTTCTTCAGCCTTTGCCCTAGTAGTGGGTACAATGATTCACCAGAAGCTCTTTGTATAAAGCCAAAGGGGTTTATTATTGCCAAGGGTAAGCTAAGGGAAAAAGGGGTTGAGGTCTGGTAACTGATGCTATGGAGAAGCTGGTGCTGGGAAGGGTCACAGAAGAGGGGGTCAGACTGAGGGAGGCTGGCTCCCTCAGTCTGGGATAATTTCATTGCCCTGAGGTAATAAGGTTTAGCAGATCTCTAGATGAGGTGATGGCTTGGTTTTAGATTGTCCCTGCCTGCCTATTAGAAGCTAACTCACACGACTTCTATCCACCAAAATACACTCCTCCCAGGGCCCAATGGGGAAATCCAGGGAATAGCAGGATGTCAAGGAAGAGGTCAAGGGAAATCAGTCAAAGCCCCCAAAGCCCCAAAAGCAAAAGGCCCCTCAGTTGGTTTTGCAGGAATATTTATACCCCCAGACTCCAGTGGTTTTGCTGTGAGGCCTGGGTCAACATTCCATTCTTTCCAACTGTCAGGGCTGCTATAGTTGGTTTGCAAAAGCAAGAGCTTTTGCTGCAACCCTGTATTACACTTCCATTCATAAAAAAAATAATAATTTAACCCAAATACTCTTTCAAGCTTTTTTTAAATTTAGCTGCCTCCATTTCATTTCCTTTTGGACATCAACCCTTTGTAGACTGGCTTTAGACTTCATCAGTAACCTGAAAAATCTCTATCCAAAGTTACCAAATATTCCTTAGTGGTCAAATCCAATATTCTTTTTTCAGTTTGGATCTTTCCAAAATTACAAGCTTCATTTGGTATTGTTGATCTCATTGACTTCTAAGATATTCCTCCTCCCTGGCTTTTCATAATGACACTCTCTCATAGTTTAATTCCTACCTGTCTTTTCAGTCTTCTTTGGTGGCTCATCCCTTATATTATTCACTCTCTAAAAAATTTGCGTCTTCCTTTAGGTTCTATCTGAAAATCTCTTTGTTTTTACCTCTATAATCTTTCTTAATATCTTTATAGCTCTCATGGGTTTAACTATCAAAGTCATGCAGATACGTTTCAGATACATATCTCCAGTCCTGTTTTCTTCCAATGCTATTAGTTCACCTATTGTATATTTCAAACTGGATGTCCCAGAGACATCTTGAACACACATTGTTTAGTCCCCTAATTATCTCCTTTCAATATTGCCTATTTCTAAGAAAAGAACTACTATTGTTCTATAGTTTCAGTTTCAAAATCTGAGAGTTATATCAACTCCTCATTCTCCTTCACTCCACATATTGAATCAGTTACCAAACTTTGCTATTTCTGTTTTCTCAACATTTTTCGTATCCATTCCTTTCCCTTTACTTACTGGCCTTTTCACTATTCTTCACAAAAGATACTATATCTCAAGACTGTAAGAGGCTAAAGAACACGGACTTTGAGCTGAGAACTTGATCTCAGAGCTTGGACATGGACCTAGAGTTGTGGGGTGACAGACAGTGGAAACAGGGTGCTCTGAGAATCGTAAAGTAGCCTTGGGCAGAGGAGCAAGCATGGGGCAATATCTGGGGTCCTAGCAGCTTCCCGGGACCACCAAGAGGCTTGATCCTGAGAACAGCTAGACTTAAGACCCCAGGAACCTAAAGAGTGCAGATCTTGGGTGTGAGGGTATTAGCTGTGAGGGGCAGCTCATAAAGTAGCCTCAGGCAAACACTGCTCCATAGCTCTATACACATAGAGCCTGCCAGCCTCACCCAGACTTCTGACTGAGAAGGAAAAACCAGCATAATAATGGCAAGAAGTAACCATGAGAAAGAACAAGAGGAAAGCTTTAACATTTGATAACTTTTACACAGAAAAATCCAGACAATAGGGCAGACAGCAGAGGAGGACAAACAAGTAAACACACCCAAACATTCCCTAAAAAATGAAAATTGGTCCCAAGCTCGTGAAGAGTTCAAATCTGAGATCATGAGAAAGCTGGAAGATATTTGGCAAGAAAAGTGGGAAATAGTTCAAAAGGAAATGAGGAGTTTAAAATTCAGAAACTCGTAATTTGAGAAAGATCCCCCAAAATCAAACAGAATGATAAGTAAATTGGAAACTCAAATTAAACAGCAGGAAACCATGAAAAATAGGATAGATCAAATCAAAAAGGAAAATCAAAAGATTATGGCAGAAATCCAGTCTCTAAAGACCAGAATTGAACAAGTAGAAGCCAATGATCTTGCAAGACAGCAAGAACTAATAAAGTAAAATCAAAAGAATGACAAAATAGAAGGAAACAAAATATCTCGCTGAGAGAATGACAGATCAAGAAAACAGGTCTAGAAAAGACAATGTGAGAATCATTGGTCTTCCTGAAAAATCAGAAATTAATAGAAATTTGGACACCATACGACAAGAAATTATCCAAGTAAACTGCCCTGATGTTCTTCAACAAGAGGTCAAAATAGACATTGAAAGGATCCATAGATGACCCTCTACACTAAACCCTCATGAGTCAACCCCCAGGAATACAATTGCCAAATTCAAGAGTTTCTAAGTTAAGGAAAAAAATGTTACAAGAAGCCAGAAAGAGATAATTCAGATATAAAGGAAAACTAATCAGGATTACACAGGATCTGGCAACCTCCATGCTAAAAGACCGCAAGGCTTGGAAAATTATATTTAGAAAGATAAGAGAATTGGGTCTACAACCAAGAATCATCTAGCCATCAAAAGTGTCTATATTCTTCCAAGGGAAAGTATGGACATTCAACAAGATAGAAGATTTATAAGTATTTGTAAAGAAGAGTCCAGAACTAAATTGAAAGTTTGATATCCAACCACAAAAATCAAGAAAAACATGAAAAGGTAAATAAGAAAGAGGGAGAAAGAAAGAAAACTCTTATTTTTAAATTTCCTTCTTTAAAGGCTTCAATAAGATAGAATTATTTGTATTCCTTTATGGAGAAATGTTATGTGTAATTCTCAAAAATTTTACTCACTATTATAGTAATTAGAAGAATTATTCATAGGGAGAGTTTGGAATACTAAATGGTCCATGATAAAGGGGGTGGGGTGGATAGAAAATGGCACCAAGGGAAATTTGAAGGAATAAGAAAACTGGGATAATCTATATGACACAAAGAAGGCATGAGAAGGGGAGGGATGAATACTATTACAAGGAGATGAAGAGCACTTTAATAGGAAATACTTAAACCTTCATCTCAGCAGAATTAATCCTGAGAGAGAAGAGTAGCTAGATCCATTGGGATATTGAATTCTATCTTACCCTATAAACTGTTATGATGATAATAACAGATAATTTGGAGAAGCAGATACATATGTCAGGGCCAAATAGAGCTTCAAGTCAAGAGCCACAGATTGACAGGTTTCAGTGAGGAAGGAGGGGGTAAAACTCTCCTGGATATCAAACCCCTCCCTCTCTAACAGTTACTGTTTCAGTTGGTAATGAAGACAGGATGAGATTCTGGTAAGTTTCTGTTATGGCTGAAACCCCAATGATATTCCTTCTCTTTAATTTATATTCCTCACATGTCTGATAGATGAGTAAATAGAAGCTAGCTATATAACTGTTGAGGACAGAGATGATCTTCTTAAAACTGACAGCAGACAGGATTCAAACTAAATGTCCAGACTGAGTTGTAAGTATTCCCCAAATAATTTCCAGGCACAGATATTGAAGGTAAAGGTTATATTAGGAAATAACAAGGAAAACTAGAGAGGTTAATGAGGGTTTTAGGATAATGAAAGGTGACCCTGAACTGTTAGGTTGAAGCTGCCCTTCCCCCCCTCACAGGAGGGGATGAAGGCACTTAACTAAAACTGGCTCTCTTGCTATTAATGAATATCTTTACTCTCTAATCACTAAATATTTGTTGTATTGAAGTTGATAAAGACTAACCCTATTAAGCAGGCTAATCCTTATGTAGAAACCACACTGGCTATGCCACAATGGCCTCTCAAGTGATCCTCAAGTCTGGAGTAGTAAGCAGAGTGTCTGCTCACTTCATCCTCCACAAAATAACTGCCAATTCCTCTCAACTGCCCCCTCACCCAAAGTTCTCCAGAAGGGTCCCCTGAAATTCTGGGTGAGGCTGTCCCTGTATCTTTGCAGGGATTCCATGCTTTCCATCTCCACATAACAGGAGAAAGTCAGATGGGATAAACAAAGGGGGGAGGTGGGGTAGGGAGATCAAAAAGAGAGGGGAAGACAGAGGGAGGGAATTCATTAGGTCTTAAAAATAATAAGAGGGAACAGAAGGGAGGGAGTGGAAAGGGAAGTAAACTAAAGGAGGGGATAAAGAGGACTGATTTAAAACAAACCACTGGTTTAAAAGGAAACAGTATAAGAAGAAGGGGCAAGACGAAGAGAGGGAATCAAAATGTCTGGTAATGCACAGTTGATAATTATAACTCTGAATGTGAATGGGATGAACTCACCCATAAAAGAGAAGCAAATGGCAGAGTGGATTAGAAACCAAAATCCTACCATATGTTGTCTACAAGAAACAAAGGAGACAGGCAGACATACATAGAGTAAAAATAAAAGGCTGGAACAAAATCTATTGGGCTTCAACTGAGAAAAAGAAGGCAAGGATTGCCATCATAATTTCTGACAAAGCCAAAGTAAAAATAGAACTGGTTAAAAGAGATAGGGAAGGTAATTACATCCTGTTAAATGGCAGAATAAACAATGAAGAAAGAGCACTACTCAATATTTATGTACCAAATGGTAAACATCCAAATATCTAAAGGAGAAACTGGCAGAGCTCAAGGAGGAAATAGATAGTAAAACTATATTAGTGGGAGCCCTAAATCTTCCTCTATCAGATCTAGATAAATAAAACCAAAAAACAAATAAGAAAGAGATAAGAGAGGTGAATGAAATCCTAGAAAAATTAGAGTTAATAGATATGTGGAGAAAAATAAATAGGGACAAAAAGGAATACACCTTCTTTTCAGCAGCACATGGTACATCACAAAGATTGACCATGTACTAGGGCATAGAAACATGGCAAACAAATGCAAAAGAGCAGAAATAATAAATGTAACATTTTCAGATCATAACACAATAAAAATAATAAGTAGTGAGGGTGCATGGATAGGCAAATGAAAAACTAATTGGAAATTAAATAATATGACTCTCCAAAATCACTTAAAGAAGAAATCATAGAAACAATTAATAATTTCATAGAAGAAAATGACAAGGATGAGACATCCTACAAAAATCTGTGGGATGCAGCTAAAGCAGTACTCAGGGGAAATTTTATTTCCTTGAGTGCATATATTAACAAATTAGGGAGGGCAAATATCAATGTAATGGGCATACAAATCAAAAAAACTAGAAAGGAAACAAATTAAAAATTACCCGTTAAAGACCAAATTAGAGATTATAAAAATTAAAGGAGAAATCAATAAAATTGAAAGTAAAAGAACTATTGAATTAATAAATAAGACTAGAAGCTGGTACTTTGAAAAAACAAATAAAATTGACAAAATACTGGTCAATCTAATTTTAAAAAAAAAGAAGAAAATGAAATGAACAGTATCAAAGATGAAAAGGGAGACCTCACCTCGAATGAAGAGGAAATGAAGGCAATCATTAAAAACTATTTTGCCCAATAATATGGCAATAAATATAGCAATTTTGGTAATATGGATGAATATTTACAAAAATATAAATTGCCTAGATTAACAGTAGAATAAATAGAATACCTAAATAATCTCATATCAGAAAAAGAAATTGACCAAGCCATCAAAGGACTCCCTAAAATTCATCATGGACATCATCTTCTCAGTCAACATTTGTTTTGTCTTTCCAAATGCTTGTGTCTTCCCTCTGAATTTTAAATTTCATTATTTTTATGTATGTTTATTTATTATCATTATTTTTATATAACATATTTTATTTATAATCATTATCTCCATTAAAATGTAAGATAATTAACAGTATGAATTATTTTGCTCTTTGTATTTATACCCCCATTATTTATTGCAGAGCTAGGCACTTTGTAGATGCATAAGAGTTTTTGATTGATTGAACAGTAATAAAGTCAATACAAACATTATTCTGGAAATTCTATCATTTGAACCTCCACAACTATACTTATTGTCTTTGTACCTCCCAAACCAAAACACTCTTCCCTGCCCTCTGCTCTTTTAAAAGTATTAAGCCATCCCTACTTGAATGAAAGATTCTCAAGAATGACTGCATTATTATTGTATTTGAAACTATGCTAAAGCAGCTGAGGAACCAAAAGGTGTAGTGATTTTCTCATGTAAGTGTCATAGGTAAGATTCGAATACAGGCTTTCCTGATTCCATGTCCAAAACTCAATGCTGCACCATGACACTTCATGACCTTTTCCTTTATTTCTGTTTAATAAGTGCTTGTTTATTTGATTTAAATCGTGTGTTATATTATGTGGATAATAACAGAGATATTAGGGAAGCTGAAGAGATGGCCTGAAACTAGTAGCCTGCAGGACTCACTCCTCCCACAAACACAGGCTAGAATGAGAAGGGAGGGGCAAGTGCTCCTTACTCTTAACCCCTCCCACCAAGCAGTTGGAATCAGTTGGAAATGGAGGCAGGATTGATGTTCCCTAGCTAGGCTCAGCTAGGCAAATCTCAAAAGATGTTCACTTTATCAACTTATATCCCCACAGACTTAACTGAGGGACAATAGGAGAAGCTGAATGTCTTGTTATCAGGGACAAATGAGGATCTGACTTCTTTGGCTGGCAACTGAAAGGAACCAAGCTTTAAGGTAGCTGTGAGTATTCCCAACATAATAGTCAGGCACAACTACTAAAAGATGAAGTTTTTACTGATAAAGAAGAAGGGAAGGCAGGAAAGGGTTATTGAGGATTTGGACAAGATCTGGGAAGCCCTGAACTGTTAGGTAGAAACTGCCCTTCTCCCCCCAGGAGGGAGTGGCAGACTTTATCTAGGTAGCCCTCAAAGCTTATAATAATCACTTCTAATATCTAAAATAACTAAATGAATAACAAAATGCTATTGCAAGAAAGATCTAATTCCACTAGACAAGCAAACTCCTGAGTAGAAAACAAATGGCTTTTGCCACTATGGCCCCCAAAGCAATCCCAAAACTGGGAACAGCAAGCAAAGTGACCTGCTCATTTCAACCTTCAGGAATTAACTGTTTAACAGCTTTCAAAATGTCCCCTCACCCAGAGTTCTCGGGGGACGGTCCTCTGGACTTCTGGGTGAGGCTTGACCCTGTATCTTGCAGGAATTCCACCCTGCCATTTTCCATGTTACAGTTATGAAAACCAACACTAATAAGGACTTTCACATAGAAGACTGTGAATAATAAACATCAAAAACTAAATAATTGTAAAGAATTTTGGAAAGATATCCTGCCAAATGAAGATATGAAATATCCCTATGAGGCAATGTATAAAACTAACAATATGCTTTATTATGGAAAATAATTCTTCCCTTGTGAAATCTTAGTGTTTTTAAATTCCCTTTCAATATAGACTTGGGAACTCACACTGCAAATATTTTATCTCTTATTTTCATATTTATTCAAACATTTAGACAACTCCTTCCCTTAAATAAAAATCAGTATTTTTTAGGAAGGTAAGTGGGTGCGGGTAATATTTTTCTTTTATTATTCATGAAGAACTAAATGATTTGAGATAGACAACAGATTTTTGAAATTCTTATATGACTTTTTATTTGAGGGAGGGAATGGGGTGCTTCAGGGTATACTGCCTTGAAAATATTTGTTGAAGAAAAGGAATATGACTGATGCACCAGAAATGTAGCCTTTTTATCTAATTCATATTGAAGAATGTTACTTATTGCATATATAATTGAGTAGACAACTTTGTCCTACTATTGTGGTTTATGAAAACATTCAGTCACAGAACTGGGTCAGGAAGAAAAATGAAAAAAAAATTTCAAGTTACTACAGGGGAAAAAGAGACTTAATGGAAGGAAAATGAACAAATTTGAAGATTATTGCTTTCATTAAAATATTGTTTTCAAGAATCTTGAAGCTTTTTCATCTAGGCACATTTTATGAATACATTATTGAAGATAGGTTTGATTTTTAAATGTTAGAGTTTTGGTTTACCTAAAAAATAATGAAGATATGCAATTTTATGTTCAGGAAAGTGTGTTTTAGTCCAGCCTCTGACTCATACTGAATGATGATTTAATGGTACATGTCAATTAACATCTATGTGTCATGCATATATTCCTCTAAGATTCAAAGCAGTGCTAATATGCTTTGTTTAGAGTTTCCTCAGCAAACAGGGAAAATAGCTATGATATATAGAATTCCCAGTCATGTTTCTAAATGTTCTTAGAATTGTTATCTAATTTGATATACAGAAGAAACTGGGAGGTAGGTGCTATTATTATCTCCATTTTTCATAAGAGGAAACTGAGGCTCACATCAGTGATTTATCTGCTCAAGGTCACAAGCTATTAACTATTTCAGTCTCAATTTGAAATCAGGTTTTCTTGAATCCAGGTCTAGTGACCTGTCTACCTACCTGGCTTTAGAATAAATATGAAAAAAATAATTATTCAAATGTTTTAAAGTAAATTTAAATAATTTAAGTAAACTAATTATCCCTTTTTATTGAAACCCAATATTTCATTGGTTCTAAGGCAGAAGAATAGTAAGGGTAGATAGTACCTGAGGCCAGATTTGAACCCAGGACCTCCCTTCTGTAGTCACAGCTTTAAATCCTCTGAGCCACATAGCTTCCCACTATTTTTTTCATTAATTAACTAATTAATATATTCACTTATTTACCTCTACTATCCTTTTAATATGATTTTTAATAAAATCAAATGTCTATGATTTCACTGGTGGAGGTATTTCCTTTATTTTTTTAGTGGATGTTTTTTGTGAGTTACTCTTAAGAAGATATTTCAAATACAAATATCAACCATTTATTTCAACACAAAAATCTCACAACTAAATGGAGAAAGGCAGAAATGAGGAATGCAGCCTTTTCTAAAAATAGTGCCATAAAATTACATTTAATAAAGGCCTTTAAAAAAAGTTAATTTTAAACTAAACTATCCAATCCTAAAGAATAAGTAATTCCAAGAACAAATAATAGAAATGAAAATTTCATTAAAGAGAATTATAAGAGTGAGACAACATATCAAAATTTATATGATGCAGCCAGCTGCCAAAGTAGTACTTAAAAGAAGATGTATGTTTTTAAATGTTTATATCAATAAAATCAGGGAAAACCATATCAATGAATTGGACTTGAAAGTAAAAAGAACTAGAAAAAGAAAAAATTAAAAATATTCAACTAAAGACCAATTTGGAAATCCTGAAGATCCAAGGAAAAATTAATAAATTTGAAAGTAAGTAAACCACTGAAATAATGATTAAAACTAGGATTTGATTTTATGCAAATAAACAATGAAATAGATTGGCCATTGGTTAATTCAAGTAAAAAAATTAAAACTAAATTAACATTGTTAAAAAGGAAAAGGGTAAACGCACTACTAATAAAGAGGAAATTAAAGCAATTCCTAGGAATTATTTTGCCAAAATAAATGCCAATAGACAGTTTAATCAAAATGGATGAATATTTCCAAAATTATAATTGTCCATATTAACAGAAATGTAAGTAGAATATATAAATAGTTCCATTTTAGTACAGTAAATTGAATGAGCCATTAATGAATACCCTAAGAAAAATCCACTGGACCCGATATATAGATGAGTGAATTCTACCACACATTTAAAGAATAATTAACTCCAATACTATTTATACTGTTTGGATAAATTGATAGTGTCCTAAAAAATTCCTTTCATGACACAAATATGTTGCTGATACCTAAATTATGGAGAGCTGAAACAGAAAAAGTAAACTATATATTAATATTGATTCCAATTTACAAAATGCAATACTAAGAAGGACATTACAACAATGTATCACAAGGAGGACACATTATGACCAGGTGGGATTTATACTAGGAATACCTTGGCTGGTTCAAAATTAGGAAAACTTTCAATGTAATTGATCATGTCAATGACAAAACCATAAAAATCATATGATTATCTCAATAGATAAAGAAAAACCTTTTGACAAAATATAACACTCTTTCCTATTAAAAACAGTAAAGAATATAAGAATAAATGGAGCTTTCCTTGAAATGACAAATATTACCTATCTAAAACCATCAGCAAGCATTACCAATAACATGAAAAAATGAAAAGTCTTCCCAGTAAGATCAGGAATGAAACAAGAATGCCCATTATTACCACTATTAATTTTCATTTTAAAAAAAATCAGAAATGTTAGCTCTAACAATAAGAGAAGAAAAATAAATTATAAGAATTAGAATAGACAGTGAGAAAACTATCACTCTCCAAAGATGATATAATAGTAAACTTAAAACATCCTAGAAAATCAACTAAAAAGTAATTGAAATAGTTAACAACTTTAGTAAAATTTCAGAATATAAAATAAATCTACATACATCATCAGATTCTTATATATTACCAGAAAAGTCTAGCATCAATAGATAGAAAAATCCTATTTAAAATAACTAGCCAATATATCATACCTAAGAGCCTACCTGTCAAAGTAAATTCAGTAACTATATAAACACAGTTAAAGAACAATTTTCACTCAAATAAAGTCACATCTAAAGCCTTTTATGCTATTAATTTCTAACAAACTTTTAGGTAAAATATCACATGAAAATAGCACAACTAACTCCATTTTGCTCTTTATCCACCATTTTGTGAAGTTAAGAATCAACTTTTCATGTAAATCATTTGGTTATTCACAAGGTTATTCCATCTACCAATTGTTTCCTGATTTAAGAAATATCACAAAAGTTTCTTCCTTTAATCTTAGTGTCTGTGGATCCTTTCCACCACTAAGAAACCAGATGTCTCAATCCCTACATCTTGTTTTGCTGGGTTTTTTATCCCCTCCCCCAAATTATATAGTAACTATGTAGAAACCAAGGTTCTGGGTTCTTTAGACCTAATTTCTTCTGTAACAGAATGACTTGCTAAGTAAATTCCTTGTCTGAATGAAACTTAGTTTCTTTATTTCATTGTAACAAAAGTCATACCTGTCAGAGGTTCTAATATGCTATGGAGACACAATGAGATAGTGTTGTTTAGTTGTTTTCAGTTGCAACCCCATGTGGGATTTTCCTGGAAAAGACACTGGAGTTGTTTGCCCTTTCCTTCCCCAGCTCATTTTACAGATGAAGAACTGAGGCAAACAAAGTTGATTGACTTGCCCTGGGTCACATAGCGAATAAATTTCTAAGACCAGAACTGAACTCAGGAAGATGTCTTTCCATCTCCAGGCTAGGCATTCTATTCACCATTCCACTTAGATGTTCAAAATGACAAATAGCAATACACACATACAACTAGATCTTCTGTTAGAGAGAGCACTTATTCTTCATAACATTTGTTAGTTGTGTGCTCCTGGGTCCATGTTGCTGAACCTATGGCATAAGTGCCAGAAGGAGGCACTCACAGAGCCTTCTCTGTGGACATGCGCATCATCACTCCAGCACATAATGTGCCTATGTTCTGTACTAGAAAGTCAGAGGGATGCAGGAGGGCTACTCCCCTCCACCTCTCTACACAGTTTGCAATTTGGGCACTCAGTCTCTAAAAGGTTCACCATCACTGTCCCAAGTAAAAGATTACACTTCTTTCTACTTCAGTATTCTCCAACTAATTGGGAATAAAATAGCACCCACTTCTTAGAGTTGTGAAAATTAAGAGAACTCTTAGTAAAATGCTCAGCTCTGTGTCTCATCAGGTTTGTTGCTTTTTTTATTTTTTTACTTTTACAAATAATGAGGGCAGTGGATAGAGTGCTGAGTCTGGAATTAAGGAGACACATCATCCTGAGTTCAAATCTGGCCACTTAATCCTATTCGCTTCAATTTTTCTCATTATTAAAATTAGCAGAACAGAAGCAACATGAATATTACATAGACGTGTGTATATACATACATATATAATATATACTTGTACACATATGGAGATATATATTATGTAACTGCTACCAAAATATTTCCTCACACTTTGTTATTTTCTTCCCTTTTTTTCCATCTTCCCTTTCATTGAGTAAATCTGATCTTTAGAGAAGTTATAATAATGTCTGTACCCCCATTACTAAGCTCATTTTTCAAAAATAGTTCATTCTCTCCCACTACTAAATTCTGACACTGAGGTTATTCTCTACATCATGGCTATAGAAGTATAGGTGTTAGGTTGACTTTCTTAATTGTTTTCATCAGAATTCTTAAATGTAACTTCTCATTCCTCCTCTCCTTCAGCACTGTATCTAAGTTTAGTCTCCAGAACTTATTAGCTGTCCAAACTCCTCCAGTGTTATTCTTTTTCCTTAATATTCTCATAGACAGACTTGTTAGTATAGCAGAGAGCAAAAACTCAGAGGTCAGAGGAAAATTGTTTGGGTAGAACTTGGAAAGGGAGTGGCTTGTGGAAGGGCAAACATGACTGCAGTAAATATATGGTTCAGCCCAGGGCATTTCATACAAGAAATAAACAAATCTGAGTGCATGTAGGGTTACATTTTCTAAATATCTTATGTTGTTTGTCAAACAGCTGTGGCAAATAGACTCAGAAATTTACTTAAGAAATGACTATGGTACCCATACAAACAGGGGAAGGTATTTTTAGAGGACAGTAAGATGTACTTTTCCACAAAAATGCCAGGCAATATTTTCTACCATGAGTAATATTATATGATGAATTCGGGGTGGGGTGGGTGGGATATTGGATCTAAAAATGATAAAGACAAAGATGAAAGTTACTTTTTACAGAGAAAATATTTTAATCCTCAAATTTGTGACAAACTTGCAATTAAGTGAGCATAATAAGGTATCTACCATACATTATATTTGACTAGTCAGACTCTCAGGCTGGGTGACTGCATTATGATTTGCTTGGCTTGCTTTTAATCTATTAATTAAACACGTTCTAAACTGTAAAATATTGAACTATTTGGCTGCTGAGCCCCAGAGGATTTAAAATCCTGAAATGACTTAAGTCCCAAACTACTAGCCATCCAATTAATTGTGTTTGAGTATTAATCAGATGCTCTGCAGGCTTCTCTGGTTTCCAACTAGATTCTTTTTCCAGAAACCAAAATTCTAATACAGATTTTTATGCATGTAAACAAGAGCTAAAAACCTAATCTCTGTAGGGACTGATCAAGTGAGAAAAAGTGAGCTTAAAGTCTTGCAAGTCAAAACAGGATTTATATTAAATGCCTCTTCTCTTCCAAACTTTGATTAACCCCACATCATCTTACTTCTTATAGTTATATTGGGAATTGTTAACAGTTGTGTATTTTTTCAACTAATACATCCTACTTCATCCCCAAGCTGAAAATAGAGAAAATTCTATGGAAAAAATGAATTCAATGTAAGTCTCTAAACAGAGATGCCTGATCACATCAACTATAGCTTGGTGCTGAAAGTAATCATATACAAGCCATATTATATCCCCAAACTTTTTAAACTAACATTCTTTTTTTCCAACATTCTAATTGATGAAGAATGCATCTTGTAATGAGCCTTACTCCACTAAAGTAAATTTATAAGCCCACAGTTTTTCTCTCAAAATTTCATATATCTTACACACACTTATAAGTATATGTGTTTGTGTGTGTATTCTCTACTCTATCATGTTCTTTATTTCACATAAACCTATTTTTTCCAAACTCAGTGACTAACAAGCATAAAGGAAGGGATTTAACTGGTTAATTTTTTAGCTTCATTTTAGATTTTTCTTTGAATCACACTGTTGCCCATTAACCCATCATTTCTAAAAGTGTCCAAAGCATAGAGTAGGATTAGAAAATTGGTTTTTTTCTGTGTTCATTCCTGGCATATATAACTCATTATACTACCAATGGCAATTCTAAAAGAAGGTTTTCATGAGAGAGAAATGGAATGGTATGTCAGATTCAGGGAATTTTCTACTCCTGGCAAAAATCCATTCTGATCAAGAGTATTGTCCCATTTATTACAATATGCGTTTAAGTAGAGTTAATGAAAGCCAACTTAAAAAAAAGTGGGTCACCAACTCCATCAAAGTAAATCATAGAATTCAATTGTATTTCTAATTTTATGTAAGGTATAGATAATAAAGCTGAGCAAAGGGAAATAGCACTGTTATGGACAATGTGTTTATATGTGTTCTCTTATATTCACAATATATATTTGAATTTGTTCTCAAGAAGTTTAGTCATTCTCAAAAGCACTCTCTGTCAGCTAAAAGCCAGGTTTTCTAAAACTGTCAGCAATATTGCCTGACAGTTTTAGTAGAAAAAGAGGGCCCAATAAACAGCTTCTTTTATGTGTTAAATTGACCTGAGCTCCACATTTGGGGAAAACAAAACATAGTCCAGGGAGGATAGGAGACAGAAACAAGATTTCTCTGTGAGTCTTTATAATATGAGGCTCCTTTCTCTTTTCTGTGTTAGGTTTCCTCATCCCCTAATTGGTAAAACTTGCACTGGTTAACTCAGGATTTTTGTGGGAAAATTGCTTTATAAACTTCAGAGCAGCATTTTGATATATATGTACTTCATAATAAAAATGCAGTTGGGACCCAGGGAAGCTGCATAGATAGTAACTTCTTGCCTCTAAGTTTGTTAGTTTGAGCTAGAGCAGGGATAGGGAAATACTCCTACTGTTAAGAGGAAAAAGCATCAATGAAAATGAGTGATGTAAGTATACAATGGAACATTATAAATAACCAAACAACTAAAAAGCTTCAGTAACAAGTTAGCCAATGAGTTTAAAATTTTTAAATGGCAAGAAGCGCTGGGCCATCAGGTCTCAACTACCATAGTGCCTATTCATTTGTGTATGGCTTCACAAGTTAAAGATAAGAAGGAAAGGCTGAGCAGAAACTAAAATTAAAATTGAAGAATATTGGTGTAAAATGGTAGTCAGCAATGTCTAAAAATGTCAAGATTTCATATTTTATGCTTACTTTGGCTTGCCATAACTTTTATGCTGATGTTTTAATGTATGTGTTTTGTACAGATAAAGCAAATTTGAACATAGAATCATTTCCTTTGAGTCTTAAACAATTATTTCTTGGAAAAAAATTATTCTTGGGGCCTAATAACACTAAAACAATGCTATATAATGTAAATTATGCCACACAAATGACTATATGCTATGTCAATTCAATAATGGGCATCATAAAAGAAGGAATATTGTAACGTAATTAGATTCAGACTTTCTGAAATAATACCAAAAATATATCCCTTGGTTATAGTAGTCTTTTTCCTATATTTTCTAGATTTATTTTTCCTATATTTTCTAGATCTTATTTTTCCTATATTTTCTAGATCTTAGATCCTGAAAAAACAAATGGAAATATGGTGCTGGGTTGGGTTATATTGTAAAAGATAAGTGGTATAGGTAAAACTTTCATGAAACTTTTACATTTAAAAAACATTTTTTTCTGGATTACACATGAATTTAATTCTTTAAATTGTTTCCAGACATTTTGCAAATCTCACACTCTTCATCTCCTAACCTCTCCCTGAGATAACAGTTCTTTATTTATCTGAGAAATGAGGCTTTTGTCAGAGACATTGCTATAAATTCACTTGACCACTTAGAGACCATTATAGGGTTATTAATTGGCCAAATTTCAGTATTGTCCTGTCTCAGAGACTAGAGAGGCCCAAGAGAGGGAAAGGGGAAACAGCCATTTGATAGAGCAGTCAAAATATACCCAACACTTATGTATTTAAGTCTACTGTCATATGGGCATGATTTGTGGTTCCCCCAAATAATTACAATCGTGACATAAAAGATTACCAATCATGAATTGACATAACAAATGTAATAATAATGTAAAAGTTTGTAATATTGTGATAATTACAATGCTATTGGAAAAATTGCGCTGATATTCTTATTTAATCAGGGTTGCCATAAACCTTCAATTTGAACAAAACACAGTATTTATAAAGTACAATAAATCATAGCTCAATAAAGAAGATATGCTTATATATGCAAATAATGTCTAGGATCTTCCAAGTTCTATATACTGTATTCCCTAGTATCCCAGATTCTGTGTTCCATTCTACTTGTAGTTGTATAGATTTAATTCCCAGAATCAAAACTTTCTTTGACTCCTATCTCCCTTATTAAAATGGAATTCCCAATCATGCTTCTCTTCTCAGGGTAAGGAAAACAAATAAATAAAATTAGTAAAAAGGATTACATCCTCAGCATACAGACTAAACACATTCACTGAAATAAAAACAAAAGTTAAATGTGATAACATTAAGATCTGAAGCAAAGTCACAACTTCTCATGAAGTCTAAGGTTCTAATATCAATCACCCCTTTCTCTTTATCCTGCATAATTAATCGCTCTATGTGTTGAGAGGTGGTTAGGGATAGTAGCACCCAAAGGCTATTGGTAGCAGCTCATTTCAATATATAAGCAAGCTGATTCAAAGAAAATAGCCTTTACTCCACTCCATGCCCGAGTTCCTGCTACATGATCTTCCTTTTCTCCTATGTTTAACAGATAGATGACAGAAAGCAGAAAGAATAATGACAAAAAGGCATATTACTTATTTTTAAAATGTCATGACCACCAAAGGAATCTAGTACTGGATAATAGAGTAGTGGATCAATTTAATAGACTAGGGCCTGGGATGGTGAAGTTGTGGTACAGGTGCTGGGGCAGCATGGAGAGAGCTGCTCTGTTCCCCTTCTTCATGGTGCCCAAGGATATTTTTACGTGCCTCATCCCTCTGTCCAGCCACCCTTTGCCAGCACATCCTCCCTCTGCTGTCTGGGATAATGCAGGGGGCTCGTATGTAGGCAGCTTGAAGTTGCACTTGGGCATGTGATCTCAAAAATGGTGGTCAATGTTGGACTAGGCAATCAACATTCAGTAGTAAGTGACCATAGTAAAGTAATGTTTGACAAACCCAAAAATTCTAGTTTTTTGGATGAAATCACTATTTGACAAAAACTGCTAAGCAAACTGTAAAGCAGTATGACAGAAGCTAGGCATATGTGAATGTGTCAGGTCATATAACCAGATAAAAAAACAAAAAAAGATACATTATTCATAAATAAAGGGGTATTACCATAAACAAATTGGGGGAGCAGAAAATAGTTTACCTGTCAGACTTATGGATAAGGGAAAAAGTTACAACCAAACAAGAAAAAGAGAACATTATGAGATGTAAAATAGGAAATTTTGATTACATTAAATTAAATCATATTTTGCACAAAAATACCAGTGCAAGTAAGAGTAAAAGGAAAGCAACAAACTGTGAAAACATCCAAATTGTAAAAAAAAAAAGATTATGACTGGTTGAAAGCTCAGATGATAATGGTTAACATTTTTAAGCAATGAAGTATTTTTAATTAAGGGAATTATTTAAGGCAACCAAGGTACTTTTTAAAAGACATAACTTTTTCCTCACTTAATAGACTATAGCATTGTAGAAACAAACCTTTTTTTAATTTAATTTTAAAAATACTTTCTATGTTTACATTGTTCTTGCTGTCTCCCTCCCCTGTTCACTTCCCCCTCCCAGAGATAAATATAACTTTTATATGTACTGGGAAACCAAAAAAAAAATTGGGTGACTAGCTGATATTTGCTTAATGCAGTGGTCTAGAACTGAACTCACAATATCTCCAAGGTAAATCTGTACTTAGCTGGAGGTGAATGGATATTATTAAAGCTTCTCACACTTGTTGATAGCTTGCACACTTTATTCATAACTCTCAGCATCAGCTTCTCCCAGTTATACTCCTAGTGGAGAAGTACAATATCAATCAGTGAACATTTATTAAGTGCCTACTATGTCATACTTTGTGCTGGGGATAAAAAAGGAAGCAAAACAGAGTTCCTTCCCTTGAGGATCTTATAAATGAGAGAGACAATATGCAAACAATTATATACAAAACAAGCTTTGTATCTGAAACATATGAAATAATTAAAAAGAGAAAGTAATGAAATTAAGAGGGATTAGGGAAGACTACCTGTGGACAATTGGATTTTTTTCTTTTTCTTTTTTTCTTTTTAATCTTATCCTTTACCTTCTGTCTTATTATTGATAATATCACTCCAAGCAGAAGAGTAGTAAGGGTTGGGCAAATGGGATTAAGTGACTTCCCCAGTGTCACAAAGCTTGAAAGTATCTGAGACCATATTTGAACCCAGACCTGACTCTTTTATCCATTGAGCCACATATCTACCCCAAAGATGGGTTTTCAGTTGGAACTTTATAGGAAGCCAGGGAGGTGTGAAGTGTGAAGGGGGGAAAGTGTTTAAGTTATGGGGCACAGCCAGAGAAAGTAGCCAGAGTTGTGAGATGGTGTGTCTTGTTCATGCAACAGCCAGAGAGGCCAGTGTCACTGGCTGTTGCATATGTTAGGGAGTAAGGTGCAAAAAGACTGGAAATGGGGGGGGGTCTAAATTACGAAGATCATATTATATCTGATCTCAGACACAATTGGAAGCCAGAGTTTTATTCGGAGGTGAGGTGTGACCTATGTTTTAAGAAAATCACTTTTTGTGGCTGAAAGGAGAATGAATTAGAGTAAGGAGAAAAGTGAGACAGGCATACTCATCATCAGTCTATTGCAGTAATCAAAAGATGAAGTGATGAGGACCTATACTAGAGTGATGGTATTTGCATAAGAAAGAAGGGGGCTTATTTGAGAGATATTGCAAAGGTAAAATTAGCAGTCATACTTGGATATGGAAGAAAAGAGATACTGAATAATCTAGGATGACTTCTAGGTTATGAGATTGATGGACTGGAAGGATGGTGTTGTCTTTTATATTAATAAGGAGAATAAGAGTGGGGGAGGGCTTTGGGGAAAGATAATGAGTTCTGATTTGAACATATTAAGTTCAAGATGTCCTAAAAGGCAGTTGCAAATATTAGATTGTAGAGAGAGAGATTGAGGCAAGAAAGGCTGATATGAAAATCTTCAGCATAGAGATAATAATTAAATCCATGGAGCTGATGAGATCACCAAGTAAAGCAATGTATAGAGAGAAGAGAAGAGGTTCATGATGAAAAATTGAGGAACACCTAAAGTTAGAAGGTATGATCTAGAGGAGTTTCTAGCAAAAAATGATCAGAGAGAGAAATCTAAGAGAGGGAAGTGCTTCAAAAAATAAAAGAGAGAAGAGTGTATCAAAGAGAGAGTGATCAATGGTGAGAGATAAAACCTGGAGACCCCAGCTAGGCAACAGGAAACAGTCCCCAATCAGGTGATGGGAAACAAAGAAACCACAACTAGGCAATAGGCCAACACACAATGGTTGCCATGGTTAACAGTTGCAAACAACATCCAACCCCCTAATGCTGTAAGATCACATGATTCCTCCACTAAAGTGGAATTCTGTCACCAATTCTCTTGGCAACAGGCTCCCTCTTGCTGCATCTCCCTCCATTCCTCACCACCCCTTTCCTCCATTAAAGCTTTGCTATATTACCTTACTCTGGTCTCGGTGTCTCTTTTGTTGGACCCCCATCAGTCAGATTGATGTCTCCTGGTACCACTGTTAGTCTGACTGACATAATGGTGCTGAAGCCTAGGAATCTGTCAGGTGTGACTCAGCCAGGCTGATTCCTTGGACATGGTTCAACCTTGAGACTTACTTTCTGAAACTAACTCTCTCTCTCTCTCTCCTCTCTCTCTCTCTCTCTCTCTCTCTCTTTCTCTCTCTCTCTCTCTCCCTCCCTCCCTTTTTCGCTCTCTGTTCCTGTACTTGTATGAGTTCTTCAGCCTCTCACAATCATCACTCAGTCCAGGTCACAATATCTGCTAGAGAGTCTAACTCCTATACCCTCTCCTATCAGTGACTTTATCCTCTGACTTTCCATGAATGTCCATGGCCCAAGGCCAAAAGTCTGAATGTTCAGCCAGAGCCACTCTTGTTTCTTGTTCCTGACTCCATCTTCCCAGAGATGCCTGAGAAAAGGAGAGTCTCTTTTGCCTTTGGGCCAATCCTCTCCCCCTAAAAAGGAGGCTGCTTCTCTTGGTGTAAGGGTGGGGACAACGGGGCAGAAATCTTGAACTCACCCTCCCAATCTCTCCCCATTTGTCTCATTACCTTCCTTCCCTCCATGGTCTGGCCACAATAAGTAATTACTCTTCAGAGGATAACTTAAAAATCTGATTAAAAAAATTACAGTGGGCTGACATTATAAACCTGACTGACTTGAAAATTTTCTCTAGTGGTCCTCTCTTTCTCTGCCTCCTCCAAGTCTGGTAAATGGTAAGAGATTTCCTATGTCCAAACCTTTTAGGCACTCCATGGTATGTCTTCTTTCTGCCAGCACCTCTCCTGGCTCCAGTCCTACCTTCCCTCCCTGGCTCTGCTCATGCCATTCATTCACACCCACCCCCTACCTCAGGGACAGTGATTCTATGCCTTTCTCATCTGTCTCCTCTGCCTCTGACAGTAACAAAGGCTGCACAGAACTCAAAAAACTTTGGAGAGAATAGTTTCAGTGGAATGATAAAGTCAGGAGTCAGATTGTAAGGGGTTAAGAAGAGAGTAAGAGGAAAAAAAGTGGAGGTGCCTAGACAGACTTTACAAGAATTCAATCTCCAAAGGGAAGAAATGCACATTGATAGGGATATAAGAATCAAGTGAATATTTTTTTTAGGATAGAGGAAGCACAGCATGTTTTTTTGGCAGTGGGAAATGTAGAGAAGGAAAGATTGAAAATCATTGGAAATGTTGGGTTGTCTGAGGAGGTAATCTGGAGGATATTGGAGATATAACAAGATCACTTGAACCAGTATAGGTGTTAGCTTATAGACAGGCTATAGAACCAAGTCCTTCTCTAGTAAACTGTAAAATTCTGGAGTTACATAATATGTTGTCTCCAAAGTCCCTTTAAGATCTCTCTTAAAGTGATTCTGTGAATGTCTAAGATGACACATTTTCTCTGGTCTTGGTCTAGGCTTATTAAATAGTGGTAAAAACCATTGGAGATGCTTTGCCACACTCAGAACTCAGGGCATGAAAGTAGTCTCATTTGTATTTTTTATCAAATTGTTACTCTGCTTTTTAAGGATAATAATATCACCACTATTAGTATCTTATTGAGAGTGATCATAATGATATTAAAGATATAATTGTTACCAATCATGACTGGTTTAGATAATAAAAGGAATATCTTAATTTTTAGTGTCATTTTTGTTATTGTTCAGGCATTTGGTTGAATCTGATTTCTTCATGACCCTGTGTACAATTTTCTTGGCAAAGATACTGGAGTGGTTTACCATTGCCTTTTCCAGTGAATTGATGCAAACAGAAATTAAATAACTTGTCCAGGGTAACAGAGCTAGTGAGGGTTTGAAGTTGGATTTTAACTCAGATCTTTTTGACTCCAGGTTCAGTACTCTATACCCTGAGCCACCCAGCTGCCTCATTAGAAAGGTAAAATATTTTTTGGGGAAGTGGAGAATTCTGAAGATGACTCTTATTAGCATCATGAAGAATTCCAGAGAATAGAGGGTTGTGTTAACTCATAATAGAGGTTCCAGGAAGAACTAGAAATCTTTCATTATTGGAAGAGTAATATTATTTTTTCTTAATTATATTGGGGGGAGGTGATTGAAGGGCATATTAATTTATTTTATTTATTTTATTTTTTAAAACCCTTAACTTCTGTGTATTGGCTCCTTGGTGGAAAAGTGGTAAGGGTGGGAAATGGGGGTCAAGTGACTTGCCCAGGGTCACACAACTGGGAAGTGGCTGAGGCCGAATTTGAACCTAAGACCTCTCATCTCTAGGCCTGACTCTCAATCTACTGAGCTACCCAGCTGTCCCCAGGTCATATTAATTTAGCAATTTACATGAGACTGAAACACAGATCAACAGAGAACCATAACATAGAACCCAAATCCCTTCATTTCCAGAGGCTTTCACCTAAGACATTCACATGACAGATACAGAATGAATAGATGAAGCCAAACTCTCTTCATTTCATGCCCTGATAGAACTTTTATCTTCAGAGTTATCAAGCTAGACCGTTCTCAGGGGACATTTCAAATATTTAAAATTAACTAAACCACTCATGGTTATCTTTTTATTCTAATTAAATGTGAAAGAATGTGAAAGAAGACTCTAACCATGAACAATAATTTCTGAGATTAAATTGATAGTATGAGCTTCTGTAGTAGTAGAAAAACTGCCAAAATTTGAGGCAGAAAGCCAACTATTTTGCATCTTCTGTTGCTCTACTAGCTAATATGCTATTAGGACATTTAGAGTTTTAGAATGTTGTACTTATATGCAGATACATTCAAAATCACATATTATGAATCTCAAATGATATGAATGAGGAAAATGAGGCCTGGAGATTTTTAACAACCACACTGACAATTTGGGACAAAGCTGAGATTTACAGTAAAAATCAATGAAATCTCACTTATTCAACAGTATTGGGGAATTAATTCTAGATAAGTCTCTTGGATCACTGGGGAGGAATAAGCATAAAACACTGATACTTTAAACCACAAAGATTAATGTATTAATTGTATCTCCTTTCCCCTTGCTCTCTTCTTTGTCTCCCTCTATCTCTGTTTCTCTCTGTCTGTCTCTGTATATATCTCTCTATATAGATATATATCTTTCTATACATAATATATAAATATATAATACAACATATATTGTAGAGCTATACCATCAAGGTCTGCAAATATAAAACTGTGTTTCCCCACCTGTCACTCAATAGATGGCACAACTATTCTGTTACTTTCACTGACTCTTTTTCCCTTGTAATTTTCATCTTCCCATTGCTTACTAATTTCCCTTCTTCTAATCTCCATCAACTGTTACTACCACATTTAATCTTTGCTACCACAGCTGTCACTATTCCATCTGTACTTCCTAGATTATGTGAGAAAAAATTGAACTTATAGAGATACTGCCAGAAAATCAGAGTGCTTTTGCTGCTGATTGATAAACCAACTAGTCATAGAATGTGAGAGGCATGTTGGCTGGTTCTTTAATTCTTCTCAAGTATATTTTGAACTGCTTTAGGACTCAATGATCATTTTCTTGCTATCAGAGATACTTTTAAAGTTTCCTGACTTCTCAATCTAATACTGTTCTGGATATTTATAGGTGGATAGAAAACTTGTCTTTGGATAAATAAGGTTTTATGTAAATCCTAATCCTGCCAATATGGTTTAGAAACCATATCATAAAATTCCAAAGTGCAGGTGAAATAGGTCTGACTGATTTTGTATACATCTCTTATTAGAAACTCAAGTCATATCAATAAGCACTTATAAAATGTCAACTATGTCAGGCATTGTATTAAGTATAAGAGGGGTAGGGGAGAAGGAGAAAAAGAGAGGAAGAGAGAGAGAGAGAGGAAGGGAGGAAGAAAGACCAAAAGTAACAAATATGTTAAAACAAAACACTTATTCAGTATAAATACATACAATTATAATAATAGCTCACCTATATGTAAATATATAAAACTTTCTTAAAAACAAGACTGCTAGATTAGTATTACAAGCTTTATTTCCCCCATTTTACACATAGTAGTACTTACAACTCAGTCGTCTTTTTTGCCCAAAATCACAAAGCTAGTTAGTGAACCAGAATTAAAAACTGTGTCTTTTGAGTTCAAGTACAATGGTTACTCCATATTTCCTCTTCAGTAGAAAATATATTACAGAATGATACACTAAAACATACCAGAAAAGAAATCCATTTCTAGGAGAGATAAAGGCTTTATAGATAAATCTCTACAAAGAAAAAATGTTTCCTTTTCTTTTTATCTTCAAAAAAGTACTGGATACAGTACTCCTAATATCTATGAATGTCAAACTCTTCAACTCTGTGCATGCTATTAGCAAGCTCTCTTTTACTTGCTGAATTTAATCACACAGGAGTGAATAACAGAGGGCAGTCCTCAGGTGGGAGTCATTTGGAACAAGCTGGCACAACACAGTGAGATAAGGCACCTTATGATAAGAAAGATTAAAGTAGAAAGTTTAAGACAAGGATGCATTTTTAAAGCCACTATGAGAAAGAATAAAAGTATAGGGAGGACTTTGATCAATGACAGTGATGAAAACATGGACAACTTCAATCAAAACCACAAGCAGCACTTTATAAAGCAGGAAAACTAACTTACAATAGCTGAAGCAACTCATATTGGTAGTAGAAAAACAGTAATATACAAGAATGAAAAATCAGATGGTCAAATGCATCTGTTCTCTAACATATAAAGTTCATTTTAACCCTGCATGTCAATTGTAACCTAAGAGTCAAATTAATTTTATAGGTGGGTAGATTTATATAGATCTTCTCATCATATGATGCAACTAAAACATTCTTTTGATGCCCACAAAACAAGTTGACAGATATTGCATGAAAAGAAAGCTGGTCAGGAGGAATAAAGCCCTTTATTTACTGGGTTTATGAAATAATTGCTGTGAATTGATGTGGGCTACATGAGCAAAGGTGAATGATCCTTATTATGCCCTGGAACTTAAAATGACTTTGACTATGGAGTATTTTCTTTTCTCACCACTGCATTTATAAACAAATAAAAGATAGGTATGACCTTTTGCCTATTGTTAAAAGGTTAAACCATATATTAACTATTATCAGTTTAGATATTCCAGTCTGAAATTTTTGAGAAGTTTGAGAGTGAAAAATAGAATTTGGCCAAAAGGAATAAACAACTAGATATGGAGGGAAAATGCAAATTATTAACTGTGGTCAAACTTGAAGTAACCCATGGATTAAACCCTTAAAGGCTGAGAAATGTTTTGGATTATTCCTCACTCATTCTGCGTTCCCATAAGGATTATTGGTATTAGGTGTTATGGAGTGGTTAGAGCCTGGTTAAACATGGAAGAAACTAAGGTCATCCACTGGAATCCTGAACCATCATTAGTCATCTTGACTTTTATCTTACCACTGGACTTTGATGACTTTGGAAAAGAGAGTTAGGCCTAAGATTTTGAGCCATTCTGCCTCAATCCAATCACTTAATTCAATTTATGCTTGAGTTGAAAGATAGGAATAAAAGTAGACAAAGAGGAAGTAAACTATTACTCTTTGTAGATGGATGATGTGATAGTAAACTTAGAGAATCCTAGAGAATTAACTAAATACTATTTGAAATAATAATTTTAGCAAAGTTGCAGGATACAAAATAAATCTACATAAATTATCATATTTCAATATATTACCAAAAAAGGTAAGCAGCAAGAGAAAGAAAGAGAAAACTCATCTAAAATAACTCTAGACATATAAAATAGCTGATAACTTACCTGCCAGAACAAATAGCAATCATATGAATAGAATTACAAAACACTTTTTTGCTTAGGTCAGATCTAAACAACTGGAAAAAATAATTGGTCCTGTCAAGGCCTGAGTTAATATAATAAAATGACAATTCTATCTAAATTAATGTACTTATTCAGTGTCATGCCAATAAAACTACCAAATAAGTATTTTATAAAACTAGGAAAAATAGTAACAAAAGTCATCTGGAAGAACAAAAGTTAAGAATATCAAGGAAAATAATGGGAAAAAATGTGAAGTAAGGAGGTCTAGAAATACTAAATCTCCATCTTTGGTATAAATAGTAATCATCAGAACAATCTGGTACTGACTAAGAAATAGAATGGTGGAACAATGGAAGAGATTAAAGGCACAATATACAGGGTTAAATGACCTCAGCAACTTAATGTTTGATGAACCAAAAGACTTTTTGCATAGGAACTCACTATTTAACAAAAGCTACTAGAAAACTGGAAAACAGTATGGCAGCAGCTAGGTCTAGACCAATATCTCCACCCTATACCAAGATAAAGTAAAAATGGATATATGGTCTAGATGCAAAGAGTGATGTTATAAGTTAATCAGGGGAACATAGAATAGTTTACTTAGAAGATCTAAGGAGAAGGGAAGAATTTATAACTAAACCAGAGCATTATAAGATATAAAATGAATAATTTGGATTATTTTCAATTCAAAAGCATTTCTACAAATGAAACAAATGTAACCAAATAGCTGCAGAGTTCATGACAAACACAAATAAATCAGGAAATACTTTTATAACAAATTTCTCTGATAAAGCTTTAATTTATGAAAACTATAGAGAAATAAGTCAAATTTATGAGTATAAAAGCCATTCCCCAATCTGCAAATGGTCAAAGGATATGAACAAGCAATTTTCAAATGAAGAAATCAAAGCTAGCAATAATCATGTAAAAATATTTCAAATCACTATTGACTAGACAAATGAAAAGTAAAACAACTATGAGGTAACATCTCATGCTGATGAGATTAACCAATATGACAGGAAAGGAACATCATAAATATTTGATGTGTAAATTAAACACTGGGTTTAGAGAAGGGGAGAAGGAGGAATGTTTGGGTGAAGAGGGATAACTAACTTAGACAGATACAACTAGGGAAATCACACTCACACCCAGAAACACCAGACTTGGGAATGGGCTATGACAGTTTGAGTGAGTGGCAATTGGGATCCCACTTGACTCTCATACTACATCAGGCAAGGATAGCTACTTACTATGGAAAAGAAACAACAGTAAGTTACAAGTAACAGTTTTAATAAGTTAAAAGGGTAAGAATAAGGGGAAATGGTCACTCTGACACTACTGGTCTAGGGAATGGGTCCAAAGGCTAGTAAAAGGGAAAGACTCTACACTATACTAGCCCAGGCTGCTTGGTTTAGCTGACTGGCTGGAAGGGTAATGGATGTCTCACAACTGAGTTCACTTCTGTTCCAGTGATGATCAAGGGTTTTCAAAAACACAGGTCATCAGCAAATTAATCCAAATCATTTATCCATCTCCAGAGAAAGAACTGTTGGAGTCAGATGCAGATCAAAGCACATTATTTTCCATATTAAGTTATTTATGGTTTTATTTTGAGGTTTTGTTTTTTATAAATCTGCTTTTATAGCAGTGGCCAATATGGAAGTATATTTTGTAGGATAATACATGTATAATTCAGATCAAATTACTTACTGTTTCTAAGAGGAGGGAGGAGAGAGAGAGAACTGAGGGAGAGAGATAATTTGGATCTCTTAATTTGAAAACAATGCATGTTGAAAATTGCTATTGTATGTAATTGATGAAATAAAATATCTTTGAATAAAAAATATGGCTTGTCCTAAGTCTTGAAAAACAGTGACTTTCTATGCCTCAAAAAAGTTTAAGGTAAGGTATACTATAGTATTGAGTATTGTCTAATTTTATTGTTATTTCCAAAGTGCCAAGAAAAAATGACTGCAACTAGTTGGGTCTTAAATATGTAGCATTAATTGAATCAAATTATTGGTCTGGCAATGACTATGTAAAAAGAACAACCCATTTTGAAAAGTTAATCTGTTAAAATTTTCCTTCAGACTAAAGTTTTATTTTATTTTTGGATAGAAGGGTTGTTTGGTATTTGCTACAACACTACTATTACATGGACTCGCTGCACCCTAGAGAAATTCCAATGAAATTAGAGATCTTTTAACATACTAGAAGTATTACTTAATGTTAATTCAATTGGATATGGAGGTTTTTTTGAAGACTAGATCATTTGGCCATACTTTCAAGTTCAAAACCCACCCCCAGTCCTGTCCCTTAGGAGAAAATGAGTAATACACCTGTAAGAAAGTTGGCTCTACATTTCTTAGTCCTAAGGTTTCAAATATGGGCTCTTAGTAAGTTGCTAATCATCAGGGGAGAGGGAGGTGAAATTCAACTTCAACGTCTTTGGTAGACAAAATTTATATACACAAAGTAAAATCCAACTGAAAAAGAAGAGGCAGTGACAAAATAGTAGACATCTGCAGGATCAATGAAGGAAGTTGGTAAGAAAGATATTCTACATGCAACATATAGAGAAAGGAGTATTATTAGTTATATTTAAATTGGGATATATAATTTGTAAAACACTTTCTGTTAGTAGTAACATTTATAAATAAAAACTTAAAATAATAAAATTTTAATTGCTGTGTCTTATGAATGAAGGCAAAAACATTTCCTGAGTAATGAGTATATTCTAAGCACTATGATAAAGACTAGGAAGACATAAACAAAAAAAATATATAGTTCCCTCAAAGATCTTACATTTATGTGGGGAGACAACATACATTGGAGTGTAGTAGCCAGGGAGAAGCATTTTATTTAGAAAGCTACAGGAATAGTGAATGGAGCCAAAGATGAGTGAATTAACATATTATCCAGTAACAAAAGTGAAGTTCATTTTAAAAAACATTTATAATTCCAGAATTGTAGTAGTAGTATAGATAAATAAGGTGGTTGACAAAATTATGGAGGATATAACTAGATGAGTTTGGAGAAAGGTAGTTTTCCTGAAATAATAGGCCAAGAGGAAAGACTTATTGGAAAAGATGCAAAATGAAGTGAGCAGAAACACTAACAGTAATAAACTATAATGATCCTTCAACATTATTAGCATTGCAAGAATCCTGGACAATTCAAAGAGACTCATGAAAAATCCACTACAATAGAAGAAATTAATGAAGTCTGAATGAAGATTAAAGCATGTCATTCTTTAACACATTCCTCCATGAATATTTCTCTAGTATAGCTAATATGTGTCTTCTTTCATATTATGAAAATGGAAATATGTATTGTATAACAACACATGCACAACTTACATCACATTATCTACCTTCTTGAGGGAAATAAGATAGGTAAGAGAGAAGGAGAAAACATAAATTGCAAAATGATTATTTAAAATTGTACTGATGTTATCAGGAAAAAATATTTTCATAAATTTAAATTAAAAATGAGAGTCCAGGAGATATGGTGACTAATTAGGATATTTGAACCTATTCTGTGCCCTCTACACTTCCTTGACCTCCAACTACCTCCAACATAGATATCAGAATCTGAAAAATTAACACTTTAAATACAGCAAACCTAATAGATTTATCAACTACTTTCACTGAACTTTATGGTTTGCTATCTATAATGCTGTTTTACATGAATTAACAAGTGTGATAGTAATTTTGCTCATGGCCAGACTACCTAAACTGGTTCACTTATATGGAAGACTTGGCACTTGCTGCTGGAGGACAGGAGAAGTAACATATGACTAGACATCCTATATTTGTCTATTAAATGGTTTTACAGCTATTTTTTCCATTGTTTGTGTAACAGGAACTGTCTGCATCTTTACAAGTTGAGCACAATCACCTTTCCACTTTTCTTGCCTTTGCTTCTGGAGTGAAAGACTTCTTCATTTATAAAGAGTTGATACCTTGCAAAAGGGACAAAGTACCAGCTCCTCATCACCATGAAATGAAATGTGCATGTTGTTTGATTTCATCTCTTCCTTTTAGTTTAGGAAAGAAAGTATGTAACCCAAGATCTTGAAGAGCCATGGATATCTCAGAATATCAGAATCCATGTCAGACACTATAAATGGCTTAGCAAAGAAGCCCTAAGATTGAAGTATCTGAGAAGCCAGACCAGTAGGGTTTTTGAATTGAACATAATGGGTCTAATGTTATGTAGGAACCAAGTAAAGCTGTGAGCCTAAGTCAGCTCTCCTCCCCAGGGATCAAGGTAAGGTTATGCAGATTATAGCTCCTCATTATTGTGGAGAAATGATCATGTTTATATTTGGTAACCATTTAATGAAGTTATTCCTTTGCAAAATCTAATCTGTTATTAACTGGGTAAGTGAAACTGAGATGTTACTCAGTAGTGTTCATTTCTACATAAAGTTAAAAAGTATAAAGTGTGAGAAATTTTTTTGGCAATTAAGAGATTAGTTATAACTTTATAGATTTTCAGTTATTTCTATGTGTTATAAGACTTTATTAGACTAGATGTTACATGAAGTCAGGAACCTTGTCCTTTTTGCACTTTGTGTCTCTCTTGTCACTGAACAGTCAAAGAAAAAGTTTATGGAATCATATATATATACATATATATATGTACATATATGTGTATATATATAAATCATGTCAAATCAATTATAAGGGAAAAAATAAATAGGAGAGTGTGGAGGAATGTTTGGATCATTATATGATCAATTTCAAGAAATACATAAATGAAAGAAATGTTGAAAAGTTGAATATGAAATAGTTAAAGGATATGAAAAGTATGAAAATTGGGACACAAATGCACCTTCTGTGGAACTGTGTACTGATACTACTATTCTGTAGAAAAATATGGAACCATGCCATAAAACTATGCATGCCCTTTGACCCAATAATAGCATTATTGAATTTGTATCCCAGAGAGATTAAAGATGAGGGAAAGGACCTACTTGTACAAAATATTTTTACCAGCTTTTTTTGTACTGGCAAAGAATTGGGAACTGAGGGGAGTATATATCAATCAGGGAAAAGGCTGAACAAACTGTGGTGCATGGTTGTAATGGAAAACCGTCAATTATATATCATAAGAAATGATGAACAAGATGAGTTCAGAAAAATCTGGAAAGATTTAAAGAACAGATGCAAAGTAAAGTGAAAATAACCATGAGAACATTGTATAGTAACAGAAATATTTTACCATGATCATCTATCAAGGTCGAAACTATTATCAGTAAAAACAGTTCTAAGAAAACTCCAAAGGACTCATGATAAAAAACAAAACAAAGCAAAACACTATTCACTGGCAAAGAAGGAAATAACTATTGGAATTTGATTATAGATCAAAACATGCTATCTATCCTTCACTTTACTTCATTAGTTTTTTTATTATATATGTTATATATACATGTATGCATATATATAGTTATGATATGGGAAATATGGAAATATGTACTACATGAAAACACTGATATATGGGGGCAGCTGGGTAGCTCAGTGGATTGAGAGTCAGGCCTAGAGACGGGAGGTCCTAGGTTCAAAACCGGCTTCAGTCACTTCCCAGCTGTGTGACCCTGGGCAAGTCACTTGACCCCCATTGCCCACCCTTACCACTCTTCCACCTATGAGCCAATACACAGAAGTTAAGGGTTTTTAAAAAAAAACACTGTTATAAGTTATACAATTTACCACCTCCTGGCTGGGGAAAGGGAGAGAAATAATTTCACAAAATGTCAGAAAATAATTGTCAAAAATTGTTTCTACATGTAACTGGAAAAAAGAAAAAGAAATAAATTCTAAGTAAGTCTGAAAAGATATAAATGAAAGCAAATTTGATTATTTTTATTGATATTGTAGAAGTGCTGAATCTTTGTAAATGGTATGACTGGAAGGATTTAGATCTGGTTCAATGACTGTATGCTATTGTGAAAGAGAATTCTTTATTGTCTATCTTGAGTTAAAACTAAATTAAGTACTCCTACTTAGTACCTCACTAGATTCAAGACAGGATTACTTTATTTTCTAGTGATTACTAAAAATCTAACAAAACCAATAATATTTTTAAAGTTATCATTATATATTCATTTAAATTTTTACCAAAAGCTTGAATTAGATGGAGGAGTTTGCAAATCACTTAGTAAGATGGGTGACAACTTCAGAAACTTGTGAATCCTTTAGTGAGTTTACACCTTCAGAGGATGAGAGGTATGGATTCCAAACATGTGAAATCAATTATCAGATTTGACACCTTCAGAGGCCTCTGATAAGAGTTGACACCTTCAGCACCATAAAAGCAAGCCCCAGAACTCCCTCAGAACAAATTGTCTTTGAGAACATAGTCTCAAGAGAGTGTATTCTGGAGAAAGTCTTCAAAGGAGCTTTGCTGGATCAGGGGCTTGGTGCTTGAATTCAATGTGATCTCTGACTTTTGGACTACTTCATGGGGTGAGAGAAAAACTGACTCATTTCCTAGTTTCTGGAGAGACTGGCTTCCATCTCTGGATGAGGCCACTTAGTTGCTCTCTACCAACCTTCCTAGATGAGAACTAATTAATCTCTGCCTGGATAAAGAGAGATAAACTCTCTAACCTCCTCACATTTTTCTACTTTATTGTTTCCTCTCCATTTTGTAAATATTTGTAAATAAATTTCTGACTCAAGATGTAAGAATATTGGTGACCACATAATTTCATAAAATTATTGTCCAACCATTAAATTTAACCCTTACACTATATGTACTCAGTTATTAATAATTCTATATCAATATTTCCAGTAGGCTGCCTAACAGCTCTGCATATGGTCTTATACCTGTTTAACATTTTTGTTAATGACATAGATAAATGCTTTTACCAGGTTTGCAGATGATACCATGCTCAGGGTAATAAATAACACTTTTCTGACAGAATCTCAAAAGATTTTGACAGACTACAAGATAGGGATGAATGTAATAAGATAAAATTTATTAGGAATGTTTAAATTATTATATTTGAGTTCAACAAATCAAAATCATCATAAAATGTGGGGAATGTATGTGTTCAATAGCAAAATATCTGAAAAAACTTCAACTTTAAATAGATCACAAGTTCAATATAAGTTAATATTGTGATTATAACAGCCAAAAATATGCATTCTTGGACTATATATTGTAAGTAATAGCTCCATAAGGGGAAAATGAAGTGATAACCCTATTGTCTCCACCATGGATGTAACACATCTGAAGAATAGTGGCCAGGTCTGAGTAGGACAGTTTTGGAATAGCATTGACAATATGGAGAACCTGGAGAGGATGGTATGAAGAATAATCCACCTCAAAAGAGAGTTACTGAAAGGAAATGATCATTGTTAGCTTTGTAAAGTGAAGACTCAATGGGGCAAGAACTTCAGGGATATGAGAGTGATACTCGGCCTCAAATACTGGAAGTGTTGCCATTTGGAAGATAGACTAAACTTGATGTAATCTCTTCCATAGTTAGGTGGAGAAATTAAGGTTTTGAAAGTTTAAATGTGTCTACATCAAACAGGCAGAGTGATAAGCAACTGTACATGTGAATGTTAACAAAATTCTTAAAATGGTTATCATATAATAAAAATGTCAGAAATAACAAAAACAACTTTAGTTAACACTATTAGACATCATTTTTTAAAGAAAGACTATTATGTTAAGGAGACATTTTTTTCAATAAAGAATATTTTTAAAAAATCATGCAGCCTTTTTATATTTATATAACAGCCAACTCATTTTAGTATGGGAAATTGTCTTTTCTTGTCCTATTTCTCTCTCTCTGGAAAGTTCCCTTCTTGACTCCATTAGCTACCTAACAAATTTCTGCCCAATCTTCAGCACTTAGCACAAATATTTTGGTACACAAAAATTTACATGCCTTCTCCATTTGACAATCGCTTCCTTCTTTTGGTTATAAAAGTAGTTGAGTATCTTTCCTTTAGCACTTAATGATAGTCTGTCAAATATGAACTTTTTTTATGTCTTATTTCTGAATATTAGCCTTCAAGTACTTTGTGGTCAGGACAACAGTAGATGATAGTGCTCCAAGAAAAGCATATGATTGATGAATACATAGTGAAAAAAACTGAATTATTCTATGTAGTTTTCATTCATAGGTAAAGGGATAAAGTTGAAGAATTTGGAATACTTTATATCATTAATTTTTACTAAGTTGGGCTTTGACCTTGCCTAATAAGTAGGTTTTATTTGGAGGAAGGGTAGAGATATGGGTTCCATAAATGGAAGACATAAGAATATAAGCATATTTTGAACTTCTACACCAGATAATTTTTATAAAGACAAGTAACATATTTCAAGTATTCATTTTTTCAATTTAATATGGTATGAAGTAAGGAGGCCTTACCACTTTAAAATAGTTACATATAGAGTTCTTCCTGTATCACTTGGTAACATGGCTTCAAGGGCCTCAGGAGAAAGGACATCTTTCATTTTCCTCTTTTCATAATGCTTGCTCAGCAAATATGAGTGGAGCACTTTGAAATAATAGTGAAAGACTGGGACCAGGGATAGAGCTTTAGGGCACACCCAGAATTCCAGCAATACTCTTAAGAGAAAAGATAGGCACAAACATGAGGTGCAAGTATAGAATCACAGTGCCATTCTGGCTGTAGGATCCTATATTTTTGCCCATCATTGCCTATATTTATGATGTGAAGTAGTAATTCCACCACATTATTATTACAATATGAATTTGCACTGGGGAATAATTTGAGCGATTAATAAACTTCTGTAACTTCAGATGACCTGTTACTAAAGCTTATCTTTTCAGTTTTAGTTCTTTCCAATACAGGAAAGTTTTCTTCAGTTGTGAATTCTTACTAAAGAGTGAGGGACATCTGGCCTTGTACTCAGACTTTGACTTGCTCATTGAACTTTGGGAATTAGAGTTCTAAAAAAGTTTTATTTGAGTATTTTTGTCAATTTCTTTCCAATTTTGTAGAGATCATCTCCCAGTTTCAACAGTTGTTGATGTCTTTAGAAGCAGATGGTTGGTGGGAGGATTGTTGGGTGAGATATTCTGCATTTTGGTCCCAAGACTGCACAGTTGCTACTGGAAAGATTACAGAAAGGACAAGTGTCGTGGGAGAAGTTGTAAAGCAGACTGTGAAAACAGGCAGACAACTACACTGAATATGCTCAAATAGCAAACATACAAAACAACAACAAAATTCATCACCTTTATGATAGCACAAGGACCCTTATAGAAGAAAAAGAGTAATTTTAAAAAGTTTGGGATGGCATTCAGAGAAGTGACATAAGTGAGAGGATTTTTCATATTTTGTTACTGTCAGACTTGGGACAAGATAGCATCATAATAGATACATGAATATTGGTTTTTCCAGATAAATAGAATTGGCCTAATATCAAGAAAATATTTTTAAGCGTTTGGACATTATATATGCATTTTGAAAGCAGCAACAAGTTCTTGTTGCTGTTTTTGAATGAGAAAAAATAGTTCTTTTGCAAGGGGTGGGGTGCTGGTGTTGGTGTTGGCAAGGGTTAATAGCATTATTGTTGTTATTAAATAAGAAAAAATAAATGGTAAAATATTCCTTTCTTCCTTGGATAGGGTGGTGGTATTTACTTTTTACAATGATTTTGCATATGCAAAGTTTCTGGTGTGCTTGATGTCAACTTGTATAGAGTATTTACAAAAATACATTAGCAAGTTTAGAATAGAAAATAAGAAATCCACTGAAGTAAGGTGAACAAAGAAATATAAAGGTGGTAATAATATTTATAAACATTCATGGTATTGAATGAGTAGACACAATTTCATTTGGATAATCTAACATCTTTTCCTATTCTATGTTAATATATTACTCAGGAATTGACAATGAATTTACCTGTAGAATAAAAAAGGAGGTTGTTTTTCATTCATGTATTTTATTTACATTAAACTACTGAAGAAATCTTTCCAGGGGAAAACAATAATCAAGTGCACCTATTGGCCCTTTGAAATTTAGGACTATCTCTTAAAGATGAAAAGTCTGTGATTTAGCTCTATAATGTAGAAACTATTAAGAACTATAAGAACATTTTATATTAAGTGCATATATATATGTGTAGTAGATATTAACGGGCTCAGTTCTCATTTTTCTTACTGAAAGACCATCAGTATAACCATGTACCTATATCTTCTACTCATTGCTGTTAACTATGGAGAGAATCACATGGAAGCAAAAAGTATCTTTGTATATCTATGTGAGTGTCTGTGTTAATATCAACTATTATTAAAAGTCAGGTGATTTATTGGTTTAATATAACAAAAGAGGATTAGACCATCTAACTTGATTCTTAAGTAGAGAGTGTAAATAATGTCTTTTAGTATTTATTTATTTAGAATATTTTTCCATGTTTCCATGATTCATTTTCTTTCCCTCTCCAAAAGTCAAAAAGTACTGGGTTGTACAAATGTTGTCACTTGATACCTATTTCCATATTATTCAATTTTGCTATAGAGCAATTTCTTTTTAAACCTAGTCCCCAAATCACATACCCAAATATGCATATGATAAGTCATGTCCTATGTTTTGTTTTGCATTTCTACTCCCATAGTTCTTTCTCTTAATGTGGATAGCATTCTTTTACATAAGTCCTTCAGGAGTATCCTGGCTTGTTGCATTGCTACTAGCAAGGTCTATTACATTTTGTTTTCCCACAATGTTTTACTTTCTGTGCACAGTGTTCTTCTGGCTCTGCTCATCTCACTTTGCATTAGTTCATTGAGATTCTCCCAGTTCATATGGAAAACCTCCATATCATCATTCCTTATAGCATAATAGTATTCCATTACCATCATATACCACAATTTGTTTAGCCATTTCACAATTGATGGACACCCCCTCATTTTCCATTTTTTTTTGCCAACACAAAGAGCATGGCTATGAATATTTTTGTACAATTATTTTTCTTTATTATATCTTTGGGGTACAAACCCAGCACTGTTAATTCTGGATCAAAGGGTATGCATTCTTTTTTTAAATTTTATTTGTTATTGATTAATTAAGAAAAATTTTCTGTGGTTACATTATTCATATTCTTCCCTTCCCCTCATCCCAATTACCTCCCATAGTCAACGTGCAATTCAACTGGGTTTTACATGTCATTGATAAAGAACTATTTCCATATTTTTGATATTTGCTCTAGGATGATCATTTTAGAGTCTACACCCCCAATCATATCCCCATTGACCCATGAGATCAAACAGTTGTTTTTCTTTTATGTTTTTGCTCCCACAGTTCTTTCTCTTGATGTGGATAGCGTTCTTTTTCATAAGTCCTTCAGAAATATCTATGCATTCTTTTAAAACCCTTTGTGTAATTTGAAATTGACTTCCAGAATTCTGGATTAATTCAGAACTCTACCACAAATGCATTGGTGACCCAATTTTTCCACATCCCCTCCAACATTTATCATTTTCCTTTACTGTAATATTGGCCAATATAATAGTTGTGAGGTGGTACTTCAGCATTGTTTTGATTTACATTTCTCTAATTATGAGAGATTTAAAATTCTTTTTCACGTGCTTTTTGTTTTTATTACTTTATCAGAAAACTGCCTATTCTTTTCCCTTGATTGTTTGTCAATTGGGGAATGGCTTGATTTTTTTGTTTAATTGACTTAGTTCCTTATAAATTTAAAAAATGAGAACTTTGTCAGAGGTTTGTGTTATCAATTTTTTCCCAATTTATTTCCCTTCTAATTTTGGTTTCATTGGTTTCAGTTGGACAGAAACCTTTTAATTTCATGTAATCAAAATTATTCCTTTTACATTTTGTAGTGTTCTCTATCCCATGCTTATTCTTAAATTTCTTCCTTTCCCATAGATCTGATAGATGCACTATTCTTTATTCATCTAATTTGTTCATGATTTCCCTCTTTATATTTGTCATTTACCCATTTTTAATTTATCTTGGTATATGGTGTGAGATGATGATCTAAGTCTAAATTCTCCCAAATTTAAATAAAATACTACCAAAATGACTCCAGCAATTGATCACGAAGATTACTCACTATGATCAGGTAGGATTTATACCAGGAATACAAGGATGGTTTAATATTAGGAAAACCATCCACATAATTGAAAACCAAACTAATAGAAAACACATGATTACCTCAATAGATTCAGGAAAAGCCTTTGACAAAATATAACACCTATTCTTATTGAAAACACTAAAAACTATATGAATAGAAGGGCCTTTCCTAAGCATAATAAATAATATTTATTTAAAACCATCAGAAACTATCATCTACAATGGGAGTAAGTTAAATGGCTTCCCAATAAGATAAGGAGTGAAGCAGGGATGCCCATTATCACCACTACTATTTAATATTGTATTAGAAATGCTAGCAGTAACAATTAGAGAAGAAAAAGTAATTTAAGGGATTAAAGTAGATAATGAGGAAACTAAACTATCATTCTTTGAAGACATGATGGCATACCTAGAGAATCAAAGAAAATCAATAGAAAAAACTGTAGAAACAATAACTTTAGCAAAGGAGCAGGGTACAAAATTAACCCACATAAATCATCAACATTCCTATATGTTTCCAATAAAATGCATCAGCAAGAGTTAGAAACAGAAACACTGTTTAAAATCATTCTAGATAATATAAAATACCTGGCAATCTACTTGCCAAGACAAATTCAGGAATTATATGAGCATAACTACAAAAAACTCTTCACACAAATAAAAATAAGTCTAAAAAATTGGAAAAACTGCAATTTCTCATGGGTAGGATGAGCTAATATAATAAAAATGACAATCCTACCTAAATTAATTTACTTATTCAGTGCTATACCCATCAAACTACCAAAACACTGTTTTGTAGAATTAGAAACATTAATAAAAGTTCATCTGGAGGAACAAAAGTTCAAGAATATCAAAGGAAATAATGAAAAAAATGTGAAGGATGGAGGCCTAGATTTGCCAGATCTCAAAATATACTATAAATCAGTGATCATTAAAACTAAATGCTACTGGCTTAGAGATAGAAGGGTGGATCAATGGAACAGACTTAGGGTAAATGGCAGTAGCAAGATATTGTTCAATAAACCCAAAGATCCCAGCTTTTGGAACAAGAACCCACTACTGGAAAAAAACTGCTGGGAGAATTGAAAAACAGTTTTGGAGAAATTAGTCTTAGATCAACATCTTTTAGTATTTAGAAAGACAAAGATTATTTTTAAAATCCATATTTCCAATGATAAGGAGCATGTTGTAGTGCCAAGAACCTTAAATTGGTATTCCAAGAACGTAGACTCTTAAACCTTGCTCCTTTTAAATCACATGGTTGTTACAAAATAAAATGAATAAATGAATGAGAAAATTTGTAAAATATTATATACATGTTAAATATAACAGAATGGGAGAATAGACAGAGAACTAAATGGAATTGTTAGACTTTAGTCTCTCTGATTTTGTGATGACTAAATGGGTATGAATTTTTATTCCGAAACCATTTATCATGGCTGCTCATTTGTTTTCTTGCTTTGTTCTCAGTCATGCTATATGAATGATCAAGTGAAATGTTGACCAAGATCTGAATCTTCTCTTCTTTTACCTTGTATTATGTCCTATGTCTTTCAACTCCATATTTCTTTTGCTGCATGCCTATGTTACCCTCTGTTCACTTCCCATGAGAAGCCCCTGAATAACTGAGGCCTTTTTTGTGAATTGGAAAGGACCCTGGATAGAGAGATCCTTTTCATTTCTTACAGGGAATTCTAGTCACACAAAAATGGGCCTTTGAAATTCTTAAGATTGGATATTAAAGCTTTTGAACTTGTCCTAGGACTATAAAACTTTGCAGCAAGTGACAACAGGACTCTTGACAATTACAGGGCCAGTGATAGTCATTATTTCAAGTATCACTTGATTCAATCATTAGTATATAATTAGTGACAGAATTCTCTTTTCTTATTGTTTCATTTACCATCTGCCAAAGGAAAAAAGGTGAAAGAATTCTTGCTTTAAAGAAATTTTATTCTACTCTACTCTGATTTACAACATTTAAAGATAAATAAATACCATATATCATGAGGCAAATCCAATAATAATTTTAGGGATCAAAAGAAGCCTCATCAAGGGTAAAGCACATGAATTGATCCTCGAAGGAATCTAAACTTTCTAGGAGATAAAACTGAGGAGGAAGTAAAGTCTAAGTTCTAAAATAGGCCTGCATTACTGCTAACCAATTATAAACCTTTTTTTATCAATTCATTATCATAGTCTTGATAACAGATTTTCTAACCTCTTCATCCCTACTCAAACTTCACATAGCTCCTCCTCCCACATTCTCTAAGTTAAGAACACTGCCTTATATTTTACAGAAAAAAATTAAGGCTATATTCTGTGAGCTCCTTCATTCTTCTTCTTCATTTCATGTAATTCATATCCCTTCTGCTACTGTTTCTTACTTAACTCCTCTTTCAAATATGAGTAGCCTTCCCCTTGCCAAGACCAATGTATCTACTTGCTCAAGCAATAACATTTCCATAATTTTTTACTTTTATTGGTTTTAAAATTTTTATTCCTCTCTCCTTGTTCATTCCTTACTGCCTAAATATATGCCCATGTTTCTTTATGCTCAAAAAAATCCCTGTCAGATGATCCTTTTGTCCTCACTCTGATTCTCAATCTTTTCTTCCCTATTTGATTACAGTCTCTGAGAAGACCTTTTCTTATACATGTGTTCACTTTCTCTCTTACTCTCTTACTCCTTTTCAACTTCATTGTTACATAAGCAATGATCTCTTCAAATGATCTATTTTTTTCTGAATTGCCAAATTCAGTGGCCATTGCTCAATACTTATTCTTATTGAAAACCCTAGTAATTAACATTGTTTATCTGCCTCTTTTTATTTCTGCACCCATCTACTCCCAGAAATTGTCTTCCTTCTAGTTTTGGGGGACATCATTCTCCATGATTCAAGCACTTTTCAGAGAAGGATATAAAATCTATCAATAGTTATATAAAAATGCTCTATGACATGATGAAACATCAAGAAACAATAAAACAAAATGAAAAGAATGGAAAAATAGAATAAAATATGAAATATTTCATTGAAAAATAGCAATTGATCTGGCAAATATATCCAGGAGAAATTATATAAAATTATTTGACTACCTGAAAATCACAATTAAAAAAAAGTCTTGACATCATTTTAAAAAACATTATCAAAATAAAACTGCCTTGATATTTTTGAATACGAGGGTAAAATTGGAATTCAAAGAATATAGAAACCACCTCATGCAAAAAATCCTCAAATGACAACCTCAGGAATATTATAGCAAAATTCAATAGCTCTCAGGCCAAGAAATAAATGTTGAAAGCAGCCAGAAAGAAACAATACAAATATTATGGAGTCACAGTCAAGATCACAAAAGATTTGTCAGCTTCTACATTGAAGGATTGAGAGACTTGGAATGAGACATTCTGGAAGATAAGGGTGTTGGATTTACAACCAAGATTCACTTACCATCAAAACTGAGTATATTCTTTCAGGGAAAATATGGTCATTTAATAAAATAAATTTCCAGGCAATCTTGATGGAAAGACCAGATTTAAGTAGAAAACACAATGTCCAGAATCAAGAATCAAGAAAATCACAAAAAGACAAGGAAGAAAGAGAAACTTTAAGGGACTCAAGAAGGTTAAATTGTCTATATTCCTACATGGAAAGATATCTGTAACTCTTAAAATTTTTGTCATTATCATAATAGTTAGAAGAAGTATACATAGATAGTGTGGGAGTAAGTTTTTTAGGATGACATGCAAAAATAATCAAGGGATGAAAAAGAAAATTGCTCTGAGAGAAAAGGGAAGAGAAAGGTAAAACAGGGTAAATTATATCAACTAAATAGGCACAAAATGACAATTACAGAGGAGGAGAGAATGAGCGTGGTGACAGGCCATGCTTAAATCTTATTTTTATCTGAATTGGCTCCAAAATGGAATAACAACAAGACTTATTATAATGTAGAATCCTATCTTACTCTATAAAGAAGCAGAAAGGGAATAAGAAAGGTGATGGTAGGCAGGAGAGTAATATGAGGGGCAGGGATTTGGGGGGTGATAAAAAGCAAAACATTTGTGTGGAGGCACAGGACAAGAGGAGAAATTTCAGATTAAAAGGAGAAAACAAGAGAAGGGGAAAACACAAATGGGTAAACAAAACTCTGAAGGTAAATGGTATGAACTCATCCATAAAACGGAAGTGGATAGCACGATAAAAAAACATAATTCTATCATATATATTTATAAGAAATACATTTGAGGCAAGAAGAGTAAATGTAGAGAGATGAAGCAGAAACTCTTAGTCTTTGACTTAAATTAGAAAAGCAAAACAAAACAAAAAAACAAACCAGGAGTAGGAATCATGATCTCACAAAAAGTTAAAGCAAAAATACATCTAATTAAAAGAAGGAATAGATATATTTTGAGGGACTTCCTGGTTAAGATTGTGGCAGAGTAAAAAGCAATTGCTTAAACTCTCCTAACCAAAACATACAGTACTCCTCAAGAAGACATAAAAACAAATCCAGAAGAACAAAGGGACCCCACAACAGGGCGCAGCATTGGAGGTACGTGGAATCAGGGCATTTCCATGCCATAAAGGGGTGAAACAGCTCTCACTAAAATGCGAGCTGAGCAACCTCTCTTCCACCCCACACCACCTACAGTGCCAAAACCAGCGCACAAGAACTAGAGCAAACTTGGGGCACCCATTAAGTCCTTGGCAGCTTCCTGGGGTCACCAGGACCTGCTCCTGAGAGCAGCAAGACTTAAGACCCCAAGAGGCTAAAGAATGTGTGCAGACTTTGAACACAGACCCTGAGTGCAGGCATGAGTGAGGGTGCAGACGCAAGAGCAGACACGAATCCAGAGAGCAGGCAAGGACTTAGATCATGAGAACAGGCATGGACCTTGAGTGGGGACCCACTGCAAAAGGGGTTCAAAACTGTGGAAGCAGCTCCCTGAGACTGTTAAAGGAGCCTCTGGCAGAGGAACAAAAAGGGGACCACCAGGAGGCTTGACCCAGAGAACAACTAGACCTCAGACCTCAGAAGCCTAAAGAGAGCAGACAGACCCTGAGTGTGAGGATAAACCTGAGAGGGCACAGGGCTAACAATGGCAAGCCAGAGACAAGAACCCCAAAAGAAAAAGATCATCAAGAAGAAATCTGTAACATTCAACAACATTTACACAGATAAAATCCAGAAAAAAGAGCAAACAGCAGAGGAGAACAAACAAGTAATCATATCCAAACCTTACAAAATAATGAAAACTGGCCACAAGCTATTGAAGAGTTCAAATCTGAGATGATGAGAGAGATAGAAGAGATTTGGAGAGAGAAGTGGGAAATAGCTCAAAAGGAAATTAACAGGTTAGAAGATAGAAACTCCCAATTGGAGAAAGATGTCTGAAAATCAAATGAAATTGTAAGCAAATTGGAAATCAAAATCTGGCAAGAAAATAACAGTTTAAAAGGCAGAATTTTACAACTGGAAGGTGAGGTTCAGAAATCAAATGAACTGATGAGCAAATTGAACACAGAAATGACCAGATTGAAAAGGAAAACCAGTCCCTAAAGGCTAGAATTGAGCAATTAGAAGTTAATGATCCCTCAAGACAGCAAGAACAAATAAAACAAAGTCAAAAGACTGATAAAATAGAAGGAAACATGAAATATCTCAATGAGAAAGTGCAGACCAATAAAACAGGTCTAGAAGAGACAATCTGAGAATCATTGGTCTTCCTGAAAAAGCAGAAATTAATAGAAATTTGGACTCCATACTAAAAGAAATTATTCAGCAAAATTGCCCTGAAGTCCTACAACAAGAGGGCAATATAGACATAGGATTGAAAGGATCCATAGATCACCTTCTACACTAGACCCAGAAAAGACAATGCCCAGCAATACAATAGCCAAATTCAAGAGCTTACAAGTAAAAGAAAAAAGTTTACAAGAAGCCATAAAGAGACAATTCAGATATCAAGGAACACCAATCAGGATCACACAGGATCTGGCAACCTCCACAATAAAAGACCGCAAGGCTTGGAATATGATATACAGAAAGGCAAGAGAATTGGGTCTACAACCAAGGATCACCTACCCATCAAAACTAACCATATACTCCCAGGGGAAAGTTTGGGCTTTCAACAAGATAGAAGATTTCCAAGTATTTCCACAGAAAAGACCAGGACTAAATGGAAAGTGCAATATCCAACCAAAAAATCAAGAGAAACATGAAAAGGTAAATAAGAAACAGAGGGGAAAGAAAGAAAATTCTTATTTTTTAAATTTGACTCTTTAAGGGCTTCAATAAGATCTAATTATTTGTATTCCTATGTGGAGAAATGTTATGTATAATTTTCTGTAGTGGAGTATAGAGAGAGCGGGTCATGACAGTTTTTTCAAGCTTTGGCTGAGTTCTGAAATCAGTTAGGAGTTTAGAATCTTGAAGAAAAGTGTCAGTTGGTTCGGGGATCTCGTGGAGAGAAAGCCAGACCAGCTGAGCTGCTTCTTATCCTATCTGTAGAATTGAAAATTTAGTCTAGCTTTGGAATATTTATTTAAGAATTGTTAATTTAGATAAACCCTTTGTATCTCCATACCCTAACTCATTTTCCTACCTTCCTTCCCTTACCTTAAATATCTGTGGAGTGAATAAGGAGAGAAAATCAGAGAGTAGTTCAAATCCATGAGGATTTAACTATACTTTGGCAGTATTTTATTTAGAGAGGTTAATTAGTCACCATCTTATTCCCATTAAATTTCAAGATCACCTTGAGTGCTGAGTTAAGGCAGAACCTTGCTCAAAACGCATCTCTGCCTCCCTTACACCACCTGAGGTTCTTTAAACAACTGTTAGGGCTTCCTTAATCCACTTTTCCTGACAATTCAACCTGAGAAGACAATAAACCCTTTTGTGTTTCAACAGACCTGTTAGTTACTTTCTCAGTTAATTAGTAAGAGAGGGAAGAAGAGGGAAAGAACCAATATACTCTGGGCTTGAAGGGAAGCTGGGGTATCCATCTTGAAGGAAGGTGTAACTTCAAAACAAGCCCCTTTCTGTGAAATTAACTAAAGCCTGTAGTTAATTCCAATTCAGTCTATTTCCCTCAGTTTGTCTTTAGTCTAAGTCCTAGTCTATAAGCCCTGCTGCTCTTTGCCTGTTTAGATTAATTCCTCCTCTTCCTGAAGATCTTTGTTACCTTCAGTGCTATACTCCCTCATTTCAGTCTCATATTATATCCTGAATCTCCCTATTCCATCCTACCTGTAACCCATATTATTTTCCTAGCAAGTCCCTGACAACCTCCCTTCAAAATCCCTTTTACCACACACCTTTCCCAAAATTCTCCCCATAACAGTAGTGACTATTATAGTAATCAGAAGAATTATACATAGAGAGAGGTTGGAATAATAAATGGTCAAAGATGATATGAGGTGTGGGAAAGAGGGGGGTAAATAAATAGTAGAAGACACCAAGAGAAACTTGAATGAATAAGAAAAATAGTATAATCTATTACACATGAAGAGGGCATGGGAACGGGAAGGGATGAATACTATTATAAGAAGGAGAGGAAGAGAGGATTAAGAGGTAATATTTAAACCTTACTCTCAGTGTAATTAACCATGAGAGGGAAGAGTAGCTTTATCCATTGGGATATAAAACTCTATCTAACCCTACTGAGAAAGTCAGAAGGGATAAACCAAGGGGAGCAGGGGAGTGGGGAGGTCATAAAAGGTAGGGGAGAAAAAGGGGGAAGGAAGTCATTAGGTCTTAAAAATAAATAGAGGGGAATAATTAAGGAGAGGGTAGAAAGGGAAATAAATCGAGGAAGGAGACAAGGGTTACTGGCATAAAGCAAACCACTGGTTTAAAAGGAAATAGTGTTATAAGAAGGCATAGAATTAGGAGAGGATACCAAAATGAAATCTAATACACAACTGATAATTATAACTCTGAATGTGAATGGGATGAACTTCCCAATAAAAAAGAAGCAAATAACAGAGCGGATTAGAAACCCAAATCCTACCATATGTTGTCTACAAGAAACACATATGAGGCTGGTGGACATACAAGTATAAGGTAAAGAGCTTGAGCAAAATCCTTGGGGCATCAAATGAGAAAAAGAAGGCAGGACTGGCAATTATGATTTCTGACAAAGTGAAAGTAAAAAAATAGATAAGATTAAAAAAGACAGGGAAGATCATTACATCCTGATTAAAGACAGTATAGACAATGAGGAAATAACATTGCTCAATATGTATGCACCAAATAGTATAGCAACCAGATTTGTAAAGGAGAAACTGGAAGAGCTCAAGAAGGAAATAGATAGTAAAACCATAATAGTGGGAGATCTAAATATTCCTCTTTCAGATGTAGATACATCAAACCAAAACATAAATAAGAAAGAGGTAAGAGAGGTGAATGAAGTGCTAGAAAAATTAGATTTAATTGACATATGGAGAAAAATAAATAGAGACAATAAGGAATACACCTTCTTTTCAGCTGCACATGGTACATTCACAAAGATTGACCATGTAATAGGGCATAGAATCATTGCAAACAAATGCAAAAGAGCAGAAATAATAAATGTAACCTTCTCAGATCATAATGCAATAAAAATAATAATTAGTAAGGGCACCTGGACAGGCAAATCAAAAACTAATTGGAAATTAAATAATATGATTCTCCAAAACCAATTTGTCAAAGAAGAAATCATAGAAGCAATCAACAATTTCATTGAAGAGAATGACAATGATGAGACATCCCACCAAACTCTGTGGGATGCAGCCAAGGCAGTACTCAGGGGGAAATTTATATCCTTGAGTGCATATATTAACAAATTAAGAAGGGCATAGATTAATGAATTGGGCATGAAACTCAAAAAATTAGAAAGTGAGCAAATTAAAAATCCCCAGAAGAAAACTAAATTAGAAATACTGAATATTCAAGGGAGAAATCAATAAAATCAAAAGTAAAAGAACTATTGAATTAATAAATAAGACTAGAAGCTGGTACTTTGAAAAAAACAGATAAAATAGACAAAGTACTGGTCAATCTAATAAAAAAAAAGGAATGAAGAAAACCAAATTGACAGTATCAAAGATGAAAAGGGGGACCTCACCTCTAATGAAGGGGAAATTAAGGCAATCATTAAAAACTATTTCACCCAAATATATGGCAATAAATATAACAATTTAGTAAATATGGTTGAATATTTACAAAAATATAAACTGCCTAGATTAACAGCAGAAGAAATAGAATACCTAAATAATCCCATATCAGAAAAAGAATTTGAACAAGCCATCAAAGAACTCCCCAAGAAAAAATCGCCAGGGCCTGATGGATTCACAAGTGAATTCTATCAGACATTCAAAGAGCAACTAATCCCAATACTATACAAATTATTTGATATGATAACCAAAGAAGGAGTCCTACCAAATTCCTTTTATGACACAAATATGGTACTGATTCTAAAGCCAGGGAGATCAAAAACAGAGAAAGAAAACTACAGACCAATCTCCCTAATGAACATAGATGCAAAAATCTTAAATAGAATACTAGCAAAGAGACTCCAGCAAGAAATTAAGAAGATCATCCACCATGATCAGGTGGCATTTATACCAGGAATGCAAGGATGGTTCAACATTAGGAAAACCATCTACATAATTGACCATATCAATAGTCTATCAAACAAAAATCACATGATTATCTCATTAGATGCTGAAAAAGCCTTTGACAAAATACAGCATCCATTCCTATTGAAAATATTGAAAAGTATTGAATAGAAGAACCTTTCCTAAAAATAATAAACAGTATATACCTAAAACCATCAACAAGCATCATATGCAATGGGGATGAATTAGAAGCTTTCCCAATAAGATCAGGTGTGAAACAAGGATGCCCATTATCACCTCTATTATTCAACATAGTACTAGAAACACTAGCAGTAGCAATCAGAGAAGAAAAAGAAATTGAAAATATCAAAATAGGCAAGGAGGGGACTAAGCTATCACACTTTGCAGACGATATGATGATATACTTAAAAAATCCTAGAGAATCAACTAAGAAACTGGTAGAAATAATCAACTACTTTAGCAAAGTTGCAGGATACAAAATAAATGCACATAAATCATCAGCATTTCTATACATTTCCAACACATTAGAGCAGCAAGAGGAAGAAATAGAAACACCATTTAAAATTACCCTAGACAATATAAAATACTTAGGAATCTATCTATCAAAACAAACACAGCAATTATACGAAAACAACTACAAAACACTTTCCAAACAAATAAAACTCTATCTAAACAACTGGAAAGCCATTGGTTGCTCATTGGTATGATGAGCTAACATAATAAAAATGACCATTCTACCCAAATTAATTTACCTATTTAGCGCCATACCTATCAAACTTCCAAAAAACTTCTTTACTGAATTAGAAAAAACTATAACAAATTTCATTTGGAATAACAAAAGACCAAGAATATCAAGGGAAATAATGAAAAAATGTTAAGGAAGGGGTCTAGCAGTACCAGGTATTAAACTGTACTATAAAGCAGCGGTCATCAAAACGGTATGGTACTGGCTAAGATACGGAAGGGAGAATCAGTGGAATAAACTTGGGGTAAGTGACATCAGCAAGACAGTGTATGATAAACCCAAAGAGCCCAATTTTTGGGACAAAAATCCACTATTTGACAAAAACTGCTGGGAAATTTGGAAAACAATATGGGAGAGATTAGGTTTAGGTCAACATCTCACACCCTACACCAAGATAAATTCAGAATGTGTCAATGACTTGAATATAAAGAGGGAAACTATAAATAAGTTAAGTGAACACAGAATAGTATACTTGTCAGACCTCTGGGAAAGGAAAGATTTTAAAACCAAACAAGTGTTAGAGAAAATTACAAAATGTAAAATAAATGGCAATTTAGAACTATGTCCCATGAGCTCTAAAAGACTACCTGTCCTCCGATCCAGCCATAGCATTGCTTGGTTTGTACCCCAAAGAGATCATAGATAAACAGACTTTTACAAAAATATGATGAATACTATTGTGCTAAAAGGGATGATAAACTCTAGGAATTCCATGTGAACTGGAAAGACTCTGGGAATTGATGCAGAGTGAAAGGAGCAGAGCCAGAAGAACGTTGTACACAGAGACCAATACTCTGTGGTAAAATAGAAGGTAAAAGAATTCTGTACTAGCAGCAATGCAGTGACCCAGGACAATTCTGAGGGATTTATGGAAAAGGACGCTACCCAAATTCTGAGGAAGAACTACAGGAGTGGAAACAGAAGAAAAACAACTGCTTGAACACATGGTTTGAGGCAGACATGATTGGGGATATAGACTCGAAACTACCAAACCAATGCAAGTATCAACAATTTGGAAATAGATCTTAATCAATGGCACATGTTAAAAACAGTGGAAATATGCATCAGCCATGGGGACTGGGGAGTGCGGGGTGGTTGGTGAAGGGGATAGAGCATGAATTATGTAACCATGTTAACTTTTGTAAAAAATAAATATTAATAAATGTTTAAAAAATAGAAGGAAGATTATTACATTTTAATAGAAGGAAGTATACACAATGAAGTGATATGAATACTTGGCATATATGCACCAAATATTATAGCCTCCAAATTTTTAAAGGAAGAACTAAATGAGATTAAGGATGAAATACATAGTAAACTCATGCTAGTGAAGAATGTCAACCTACCCACCTCAGAATTAGATAAATCAAGACAAAAATATAAACAAGAAAGAAGTAAAGGAAGTCAATGAATTTTTAGAAAAATAGGATTTGATAGATATCTGTGGAAAATTGGAAGGGGATTAAAAGGAATATATTTTCTTTTTAACAGCACATGGTACAGACACAAAAACTGATCATGCATTAGAGAATAAAAAGTACACAAGCAAATGCAGGAAAGCAGTGATAATAAATGCATTTTTTCAGGTTATAATGTAATAAAATGATAATAAATAAGGGTTCATGGTAAACAAATTAAAAATTAATTGGAAGTTTCTGGGTTAAGATGGTGGCAGAGTAAAAAGCAGCTCTTAACCTCTCCTGATCGAAACATACAGGACTTCTCAAGGGGGCATAAAAACAAACCCAGTCAAACGGAGGGACCCCACAACAGGGTGCAGAGTGGAAGGTCTGTGGAATCGGGACATTTCCATGCTATAAAGGGGTGAAACAGCTCTCACTAAATTCCCGGCTGAGCAACCCCTCCTTCCCGCCCCCCCCCCCACACACCACCTGCAGTGGTGAAGCCAGGTCAAAAAAAATAGAGCAAGTTTGGGCCACCCATTGAGTCATTGGCATCTCCAGGGCCTGTTCCTGAGAGCGGCAAGATTTGGGACCCCAAAAAGCTGAGGAACGCACACGGACTCTGAGCACGGACGCAGAGAGCAGGTGCGGGTGGAGACTTGGGCGGAGGTAGACACAGGCAGGAGTGAAGGCTCTGAAACCCTGAGGGGGAACCAGTGCAGACGGGTATACAACTGTGGAAGCAGCTCCCTGAGACTTGTAAAGGAGCCTCCTGCAGAGGATCAAGGGAGAGGGCCCACCAGGGGGCTTGACCATGGAAAAAAACCAGACCTCAGACCTCAGGAGCCAAAAGACCGCAGACAAACCCTGAGCGCGAGGATAAAGCAGAAAAGCTGCTGGGCTAGCAATGGCTACCCAGAACCAGGAAGTCCAGAAGAGAGAGAAAAAATATTAAAACCAAGCAAAAGAAATCTTTAACATTCAACAACTTTTACACAGAGAAAATCCAGACTACCAAACAATCAGAAGAGGAGAAAAAACAAGCAATCACAACCCGAACCATCCCAAAATAATCAAAACTGGTCACAAGCTCTTGAAATGTTCAAAACTGAGATGACGAGAAAGTTGGAAAAGATTTGGCCAGAGAAATGGGAAGTAGCTCAAAAGGAAATCAGGCAAGAAAATAACAGTTTAAAAGGCAGAATTTCGCCATTGGAAAGTGAGACAAGTCAACTGAAGACCAGAAATGACCAGATTGAAAAGGAAAACCAAAAGATTATAGCCAAAAACGAAAAGATTATAGCCAAAAACCAAAAGATCATAGCTGAAAACCAAAAGATTATAGCTGAAAACCTGTCCTTAAAGGCTTGAATTGAACAATTAGAAGCTAATGATCTCTCAAGACAACAAGAAAAAATAAAACAAAGCCAAAAGACTGAAAAAATAGAAGGAAACATGAAATATCTCAATGAGAAAGTGACAGACCAAGAAAACCGGTCTAGAAGAGACAATTTGAGAATCATTGGTCTCCCTGAAAAGGGAGAAATTAGTAGAAATTTGGACTCCATACTAAAAGAAATTATTCAGCAAAATTGCCCTGAAGTCCTACAACAAGAGGGCAATATAGACATTGAAAGGATCACCATCGATATTCGATCCAGATAAGAAAACGCCCAGGAATATAATTGCCAAATTCAAGAGCTTCCAAGTAAAAGAAAATCTTACAAGAAACCAGAAAGAGACAATTCAAATACCAAGGAACACCAATCAGGATCACACAGGATCTGGCAGCCTCCATGCTAAAAGACCGCAAACTTGGAATATGATATTCAGAAAGGCAAGAGAGCTGGGCCTGCAACCAAGGATCAAATACCCATCAAAATTGACTATATACTTCCAGGGTAAAGTATGGGCATTCAACAAAGTTGAAGATTTCCAAGTATTTGCACAGAAACGACCAGGGCTAAATGGAAAGTTTGATATCCAACCACAAAAATCAAGAGAAACATGAAAAGGTAAATAAGAAACAGAGGGGAAAGAAAGAAAAGTCATAATTTTTTAAATTTGCCTTTTTAAGGGCCTCAGTAAGATCTAATTATCTGTATTCCTATGTGGAGAAATGCTATGTATAATTCTCTGTAGTGAACTCTATTCACTATTAAGTATTCACTATTATAGTGGTCAGAAGAATGATTAATGGGGAGATGGTGGAGTGCTGAATGGTCTAAGATCATATGGGCGGTGGGAAAGAGGAGGGTGAATGGAGGGGGAAACCAGGAGAAACTTGAGAGAATAAGAAAAATAGAATAATCTATTACACAAAAAGAGGGCATGGGATGGGGTGGGGGACAAATGCTACTATAAGAAGGAGAGGAAAAGAGCATCAAGAGGTAATTTTTAAACCTTACTCTCAGCGTAATCAACTTGGAGAGGGAAGAGTAGCTACACTATCCATTGGGATATAAAACTTTATTTAACCCTACTGAGAAAGTCAGAAGGGATAAACCAAGGGAAACAGGGGAGTGGGGAGGTCAAAAAAAGGGAGGGGAGAAGAAGGGGGAGGGAATTCATGAGGCCTTTAAAAACAAAAAGGGGGAGGGGGAAATAAGAGAGGGGGTAGAAATGGAAGTTAATCAAGGAAAGGGATAAGGGATAGACAAAGTACTGGTCAATCTAATAAAAAAGGAAAGAAGAAAACCAAATTGACAGTAACAAAGATGAAAAGGGAGACCTCACCTCTAATGAAGGGGAAATTAAACAAAACAAAACAATATGGTACTGGCTAAGAGACAGAGAGGAGGATCAGTGGAATAGACTTGGGGTAAATGACATCAACAAGACAGTGTATGATAAACCCAAAGAGCCCAACTTTTGTGACATGAATCCACTATTTGACAAAAACTGCTGGGAAATTTGGAAAACAATATGGGAGAGATTAGGTCTAGATCAACATCTCACACCCTACACCAAAATAAATTCAGAATGGGTGAATGACTTGAATATAAAGAGGGAAACTATAAATAAAGGGAACACAGAATAGTATACTTGTCAGATCTTTGGGAAAGGAAAGATTTTAAAACCAAGCAAGAGTTAGAGAAAATTACAAAATGCAAATTAAATGGTTTTGATTATATTAAGCTAAAAAGCTTTTGTACAAACAAAAACAATGTAGTCAAAATCAGAAGGGAAACAGCAAATTGGGAAAAAATCTTTATTAGGAAAAACTCTGACAGGGGTCCAATTACTCAAATAAACAAGGAGTTAAATTAATTGTATAAAAAATCAAGCCATTTCCCAATTGATAAATGTGCAAGAGACATGAATAGGCAATTTTCAGGTAAAGAAATCAAAAGTATCAATAAGCACATGAGAAAGTGCTCTAAATCTCTAATAATTAGAGAAATGCAAATCAAAACAACTCTGAGGTATCACCTCACACCTAGCAGATTGGCTAAAATGAAAGAAGGGGAGAGTAATGAATGCTGGAGGGGATGTGGCAAAATTGGGACATTAATGCATTGCTGGTGGAGTTGTGAACTGATCCAACCATTCTGGATGGCAATTTGGAACTATGCTCAAAGGGCTATAAAAGAATGCCTGCCCTTTGATCCAGCCATACCATTGCTGGGTTTGTACCCCAAAGAGATCATAGATAAACAGACGTGTATGAAAATATTTATAGCTTCACTTTTTGTGGTGGCAAAAAACTGGAAAAGGAGGGTATGTCCTTCAATTGGGGAATGGCTGAACAAATTGTGGTATATGCTGGTGATGGAATACTATTGTGCTAATAGGAATTCCAGGTGAACTGGAAAGACCTCCAGGAACTGATGCAGAGTGAAAGGAGCAGAGCCAGAAGAACACTGTACACAGAGAATGATATCCTATGGTAAAAACGAATGTAATGGACCTCTGTACCAGCAGCAATACAAAAACCCAGGACAATTCTGAGGGATTTATGGTAAAGAACGCTATCCACATCCAGAGGAAGGACTGCAGGAAAGGAAACATATAAGAAAAACACCTGCTTGAACTCAAGGGTTGGGGTGGACATGATTGAGGATGTGGACTCGAAACTACCACACCAATGCAACTACCAACAATTTGGAAATAGGTCTTGATCAAGGACACATGATAAAACCAGTGGAAATGTGTGTTAGCCATGGGTGGGGGGAATGCGGGGGGTGAAGGGGAAAGTAGGAGCATGAATCATGTAACCATGTTAAAAATAGATATTAATAAATGTTTAAAATTAAAAAAAAATTAATTGGAAGTAAACAATCTAATTCTTTAAAAAGTGGGTTAATAAAGAACAAATTATAGAAACAATCAATGATTTCATTTAATAGAATGACAATGAAGAGAAAACATAAAAAATATGGTATATGGTCAATACATATGGGAAACTTCATTTCCCTGAATGTTTACATCAATAAAATTTGAAAAATTAGATCAATAAATTAGGCATTCAACTAAAAAAATAGAAATAAAAATCCCAATTTAAAGACTAAATTTGAAATCCTAAAATCAAAGTAGAAATTAATAAAATTAAAAATAGCAGAACTTTTGAACTAATAAATAAGATTAAGAGTTGGTTTTATGAAAAAAAAATAAAATAGTGTTGGCTGTTTAACTGGAAATAGCAGAGAACTATTAAATAGTCAGAAAAATTACTCTTTAATTAAGGAAAGAGTTCAGTGCTTTTCTCAAGGCCCCCACACAGAGCTATACACTACACAACCACACAGAGACTGAAGACTCTGGTTGCCCTGTCCACTGACCTCTGGGAGTGCCACCTCACTAGACAACAGTTCTGAAGAGCCATGAAAATTGGGAAGCTTATATACTCTTTTGAGAAACGAAGGGACAGGGAAATATGATTGATTGACATTACCAAGGCTATATAAATAAATGAGAGTGTTCAAACTATACAGACAGGATGCAATTAGGCTTGGGAAAGGAATGATAGCCAGAGGCTAGGATGTCATGGAACAACTACATAAAATGAACACTAAAAGGATGGTCCCAGCCCAGGGCTTGGTCTTCTTGGAAAAGGGTCTCTGATACAAAAGGGGAGACTGCTTAAGATAAAAACAGTACTTAGTATTTGCTTAGTCCCACCTAACTGAGATTGTCATTTACCTTAGGGTCTATTATTCAGTCTGAAACTACTAGTCTGAGATTTCTTTCAGGGTGGATGCTTGAGGAAACAAGGGTGAGTTTTAGGATCTTCATCATTCAATCTGACTAAACTTGAGGTTCTCTTAGATTTCACATCAACCTGGTCAATTTGACTAAAGAAAGGAAAGAAGAAAATCAAATTACCAGTATCAAAAATGAAAAGGTTGAATTTAATTCTAATGAAGAAGAAATTAAAGCAATCATTAGTAACTACATTACTCAATTATGAGATAATAAATCTGATAATATAGGTGAGATGGATGAATATTTACAAAAATACAAATTGCCCAGATTAACAAAGGAGGAAATAGAATACTTAATCCCATTTCAGAAAAATAAATTAAGTTATACCACTGCTGGGTTTATATCCCAAAGAGATCATAGGGAAAAAAGACTTGTACAAAAATATTTAAAGCCACACTCTTTGTGGTGGCAAAAAATTGGAAAATGAGAGAATGTCCTTCAATTGAGGGATGGCTGAACAAATTGTGGTATCTGCTGGTGATGGAATACAATTTTGCTCAAAGGAATAATAAACTGGAGGAATTCCATGTGAACTGGAATGACCTCCAGGAATAGAGCAGAACCAGGAGAATGTTGTATACAGAGACAGATACATTATGCTACAATCGAACATAATGGGCTTCTCTACTAGCAGCAATGCAATGATCCAGGACAATGCTGAGGGACTTATGAGAAAGAAAGTTGTCCACATTCAGAGGAAGAACTATGGGAGTAGAAACAAAGAATAAAAACAACTGTTTGAACACGTGGGCTGATGTGGATATTACTGGGGCTGTAGACACTAAACAATCACCCTAGTGCAACTATCAGTAATGTGGAAATAGGTCTTAATCAAGGATACGTGTAAAGCCCAGTGGAATTACATGTTGGCTTCTGGGGAGCTGGAGGTTTGGAGGTGAGGGAAAGAACATAAATCATGTAACCATAGGAAAAATTTCTAAATTAAAAAAATCTTAAAAAAAAGAAAAAGAAATTGAATAAGCCATCAATGAAATTAAGAAAAAATCCCAGAGGAATATTATTGTGCTGAAAGGAATAATAAACTGGAGGAATTCCATGTGCACTGGAAAGACCTCCAGGAAATGATGCAGAACAAAAGTACAATATGCACAGAGACAGATATATTATGGCACAATTGATTGTAATGGACTTTACTACTAGCAGCAATGCAATGACCCAGGACAATCCATTGGAACTCATGAGAAAATGTTTTCCACATCCAGAGAAAAAACTGTGGGAACAGAAATGCAGAAGAAAGACATTATTAATCAAGTAGTTTGATAGGAATGATTTCTACCTTCAGAGAAGGAGTTATTTCCATCCTAATGCAGATTAAAGCATGTGATTTTTCACCTTAGTTCATTTGGAGTTTTGGTTTTATATGATTATTCTCTTACAAAAGTAATCCATATAGAAATATAGTTTGCATGCTAATATGTACATAACTCAAATTGAATTGCTTTATTGCTCAGGGAGAGGGTAGGAAAAGGACAGATGGAAACATTTTGTATCATATTATTTTAGAAAACCTACATGAAATTTGTTTTCACATATAACTAGTAAAATAAAATATCCTTTTAATAATAAAAGGAAAAAAGCTCTAAACCAATAAGAATTAGAGAGATTCTAATTAAGAAATTCTTAAGTACAAACTCAAATGTATCAGATTATCTAAGATGACAGAAAAGAAAGATGCCAAATACTAAAGGAGATATAGGAAAATAGGTACATTAATACATTTTGGTGGAGTTGTGAACTAGTCTATGTGTTCTGGAGAGCAATTTGGAACTATCCAGAAAATGCAATAGATTTGTGTCTACTGTTCAACCCTATAACGTGGCTCCTAGGACTATTCTCCAAAGAGATAAAAAAAAAGAATAATATGTATAAAATATTTAGGGGAGCTCTGTTTGTAGTAGCAAAGAATTAGAAAATGAGGGGATGAGGAAAACCAAGACAAAAATTGTAGATAGGAGAAGCAACAACTCAGCTGAACTCATCTAACATTCACTTATAAACAACCTTAAAATAATGTTTCAGATCTAATTCTGGAGTGGAAGAACCAATAAAATGTTAATGTAAACATTTTTCCAACCTATCAAAAAAATTTGGGCGGTTGGAAGGAGAGATATGTGACAATATAATGGGGATCAGACAAATTTATATGGGGGAAATACCATTGTGGGCCTTGGAGGCAGTTATAACAACAGCAGCAGTAGTTCTGGAATTTTCAGCCCAGAGATAGTAAGAGGATTGGACAACTAGTTAGGAAAAGATTACATGGGGTCCTTTACTGGCACTGAATATTTGGTCAGTTGCTATTTAGCAACTCCACTGCCTAAAAGCTGATGGAGGTTACTGTTCCAGGGTCAAAAGGTCCAGTAGTGCTCATGGCTATAGGGGATCAGGGATCCGTTCCTTGAAAGAGCAGAGTGCAAAAAGCAAGAGCATTGGCCATGTTTCTCCAAGAATAATAGCTTCTGGAAAGCAAATAAAACTTTACAGACCCTTAGGATTAGCTCTGAAAATAGTAGTTTGAAAAAGCTTGAAGCCTTGGTCACTACCTCTCCACTCCCAGGTAAGTATAACCAGACTATAAAGTGAATTTTAAGTTAAAGAAATAGGCTAGAAAATGAATAAACAACAAAATAACCTATTCATAAAATTCTTCTATGGTGATGGGGAAGATCAAGACATAAAATCAGTTAAAAACTTCATTTAAAAAATGAATTCCTAGAAGAGCAGAAGAGCTAAAGAAAGAGATAGGATTATAAAGGAAGAATTTTGAAAAGAAATGAAAATGTAGCAAGAAAATTATGAGAAGATATGTAATAGCATAGTAATGTTAAGTGGGCAGAATGAAGATGGCAAAATAGACGCAATGACCTACCTGAACTCTGCCAATTTTCACTTTCAAACATTAAAATAATGTATCAAATAGAATTCTGGAGCAGCATAGCCAACAAAACATCAGAGTGATAAATAAAACCAAAAAATTAATAAAAAAGAAGTAAATATAATGAACATATGATTGATCATGTGGTTTTATGGATATATAATTAGGATATTGGTGTTAAAAGTTCATTTTATTACAAATATAAATAATATGGAAGTAGGTTTTGAACAATGTACATTTATAACCCAGTGGAATTGCTTATTAGCTCTGGGAGGGGGGATGGAAGAAAAGAGGGAAAGAACATGAATTATATAACCATGGAAAAATATTCTAAATTAATAAATTAAAAATAAAATAAAATAAAAAGTAGAATGAAAATGGAAAAAGAGGCACAAAAGGGCATTTGAAGATTGAAATGTCTTTCTTTTTTTGAATAATTTTATTTAATTAATTAGGATATTAGGAATTTTTTCTCTATTATTAGTGATATGTTTCTTCTTTCACAAGATGATGAACGTGGAAATATGTATTTTATAATAATACATGTACAACATATATCAGACCGTTTACTGTCTCTAGGAGGATGAGAAAGAGGGACGAAATCTGAAACAGAAACTATCAAAAATTGTCAAAAAATGTTTCTACATACAGTTGAAAAAATTAAAGTAAAAAAATATGAATTTGTGGGTCAAATAACAAATCACAGAATGCATTATTAACTTCATGAAATGTGACAATAAGACAAGATCATACAATTTTTGGGATTCAGTTAAAGCAATATTTGGGGGAAAATTTAGGTCTCTGAATACTTATGTCAATGAAAAAAGGTGAAAGAATAGATCAATGAATTGTGGAAACAATGAAAAAAAGCTAGAATTGATTTAAATTCCCAATTAAACACCAAATTAGAACTTCTGAAAAATCAAAGATTAAGAAATTTTAAAGTAGAAAAAACATTGAATTAATAAATTAGAAGCTGGTTTTATAAAGAAAAGCAATGTAATAGATAAATTATTGGTTAGTTTTACTATATAAGAAATTGCCAATAAAAAATTGTGAGTATTTTACATGAAAAGGGTGGCTGCACTACAAATAAAGATGAAAAAAGCTATTATAATGAATTATTTTGCTAAGTTATATGCATAAAACTGTTAATCTAAGTGAAATTGATGAATATTTCAAAAAATATATAAATTGTCCACATTAACAGAAGAAATTGAATATTTGAATTTTGAAGAAAAAAATTGAAAAAAGCCACAAATGATCTCTCAAACAAAAAATTGCCAGAACTAGATGAATTTCCTATAAATTTTAACCTACATTTAAAGAAGAATTAATTCTAATACTATAAAAATATTTGTAAAATAAAGAAAAAATCCTATCAAATTCCTTTTTATGAAACAAGTATGCTTTTGATACCCAAACTAGGAAGAAAAGCAGAGAAGGAGAATTATCAATTTCCCTATTGAGGAGATAACAGTAAGATATCTTAACAATTACACATTATAAATAGACAGAATTTGTCACAGAAATAAAGGCTATTTTGATATTAGGAAAACTGTCATAATAATTGACTATATTGATTACAAAAAACAAATATTACCTTTATTATATACATAGGTTAAAAAAGTCAAGACAATAGTATGCCTATTCCCATTAAAACACTAGAAAACAAAAATAAATGGAACTTTTCTTAAAATGAAAAGTGATTTATATCTAAAGCCTAGAGCAAGGATTATCTGAAATGGGGTGTAACAAGAAGGATTTCCAATAATATCAAGAAGGAAGCAAAGATGTCCATTATCATCCCTATTATTCAGCATTATACTTGAAATAGTAGCCATAGCAATAATACAAGAGAAAAAAATAGCATGAATAAGAATAGTTAGTGAGGAAACAAAACTATCCTTATTTGCAGATGATATGATGATATAAATGGATAACCCTACAGAAACAGCTAAAAATAATTGAAACAATGTTAGTAAAGTTAGATGTTATAAGATGAAACCCATAAAGTATTAACATTTTTATATTACCAAGAAAACCCATAGATAGAAAGAGAAATTCCAATTAAAGTACCTGTACTTTAGTCAGTTTAAAATAGTCTACATGGCAAGACAAAACTAGGGGTTTTATGAATTTAATTACAAAACACTTTTACACAAATAAACACAAAACTAAAAATGTTAGAAATATTAATTGCTCATGGTCAGACTGAACCAATATAATGTAATATCGATTCCATTTCGATTGATTTATTTATTCAGTGCCATACCAAACAAACTACAGAAGAATATTTTATGGAACTAGAAAACATAATAATGCAATTAATTTGGAAGAATACATGGAAAATATAAAAGTAATCAATAAAAATATGAAGAATTATAACCTAGGAGTATTATATTTAAACACTATTACAAAAATCAAAATGAAAGTATTTTAGAAATGTCTAAGAAATAGAGTGATAGATAAGTGTACTCAATTAGGTATCTAATTTTCTCTTTAGTCATGCTCAACTCTTCATGACCCCATGGACTATAGCTGCCCATTAGATTTTTTTTCGCAAAGATATAGGAACAGTTTCCCATTGCTCTCTTCAGTGGATCCTTTTGTCAGGCAATCAGAGGTCAAGTGGTCATACCAGGTCACACAGGCAATTTCAGAGGCTGAAATTGAACTTGGATTTTCTTGACTCCAGGTCCACTGTTTTATCCATGGGGCCACCAGTTTTCTCTAGGTCTACAATATAGATTAGAAAGTGAACATAGGTTGTCTTGTGTTTGATAAACCCTAAGATTCAAGCTTCAGGGATAAGAATTCACTCTTTGACAAAAATTTGTTGGAAAAATAAAAGGTGGTTTAAAAGAAAATTGACAAAGACAAACATCTGAAGGCATATATTAAAATAAGATCAAAATTGGCATATGATTTTCACATAAAGGTTGATATCATAAGCAAGCTAGGAGAGCATGGAAAATTTTACTTACCAGATTTATGAATAAGAGAAGATGTTATGACCCTACTAGAGATGAGATGATGATGGGATATGCATTGGATAATTTTAGTTACACAAAATTAAAAAGATTTAACACAAACAAAACTAATGAATTTCAAATTAGAAAGAAGGTAGGAAACTGGGAAAGTTTCTCTGACAAAGGCCTCATTTTTCAAATATATATGTAGCTGAATCAAATTTATAAAGATGCAAGTGGATCCTCAATTCATAAATGGCTAATGGATGTGAACAGGTGGTTTTCAGAAGAAGAAATCAAAGCTACCTATAACCATATAATAAAAGTTCTAAATCACTATTGTTTAGAAAACTGCAAATTAAACCAACTCTGAGGTATTCCCTCAAACTTGTTAGATTTACTAACATAGCAGAAAATGAAATGACAAAAGATGAAGGCAATATAGAAAAACTAGGATATTCATAAAATTTTGGTCAAGTTGTGAACTGGTTTAAAAATTCTGTGGAATTATTTATTTGGGACTGTGCTCCAAGTGATATAACCTTGTGCAGATACTTTGAATTAGCATTGCCACTAGAAAGTCTGTATTCCAAAGAGGCAAAGAAAAATGATGAAGATGTATTTAAAAATAAAATATTTAGAGCAGTTCTTTCTGTGTGGTATATAATTGGAAATTGATGGATATTCATCAATTGGGGAATGCCTGAACAAGCTCTGGTATATGACTGAGTTGTAATATTACTATGCAATAAGAAATGATGAGGGGCATAGTTTCAGAAAAACAAACAAACAGGGAAGACATATGAACTGATAAAAAGTAAGTCAAGCAGAACAGTAGAACATTGTACCTGCAGTATTCACTGTGAAACAGGGAAAAATATTTTATAGCACATTTATCTCATAAAGGCCTCATTGTTTAAATAAATAGAAAACAGAATCATATTTACAAGAATATAAGACATTACCCAACTGTCAAATGGTTAAGGTATATGAAAAGGTCATTCTCAGATATAGAAATTAAAACTATCTTTACTCATATGAAAAAGTGCTCCAAACCTAAATCATAAAATATCAGAAAATGATTATTATAATTTTATTTACATGGAATCTGGAAAAATATAACACTTAAACATTAAAATAAAATTTTAAAAAGTATTTGGGAAGATGGACTCAACCATGCTTGAAAACTAATGAAAATTTTGGGTTGTGGAAAGAAGAGGAATAAATATTTAAGAATGCTTTCTACATTGTAATCTAAATAACTAGCGTAGTAGTGGTATCCTTGAAAGATATAGAGAAGTTACAAGAGGTGGATTTATGGGAGAAACTAACGAATTGTTTCACAAATGTTTAATTAGAGATACCTATCATCTATCCAGGTGGAGAAATTAAGCGGGTATTTGTAAATATTTTGGAATCATTGCTTCTTGGGAGCAGATGAGGTTAACAAAGAAATATATAAAGATATAAAGATATAAAGAAAGAGGAAAGAAGGCCTAGAACGTACAACCTACAGTTAGAAGGCAGGATAAATAAGTGATAAATTGGCAGAGAGTAATTAGAAGGAGCCGCCTAAAAGGCAGAAGGAAAATGAGAAGCAGTGTCACAAGCATTGAAGAAGGAAAGATCATATAGGAGAAGATGGTGACCAGCAACATCAAAATTGGCAGCCAAGAAAAATGAAGTATAAGAAACAGTCATTCATTTTAAGCAGCTATGAGGTCATTTTTCACCTTTGTTTCTAATACTTTGTTTTAACTTAATAACATTGTCTTCACCATATTACACTAGTGCTATACTATGGCTATACATTTCACAATAAAGCCAGGTCAGACAAACTAGAGAGAAATACCTAAAAAAGAGAAAAACAAAAGATAAAAAATCTTAGGAAAAAACCAAAAATACTTAAAAGATCTAGTGGTCTTTATATTTAAACACACACATGTACACACACACAATCATACACACACACAATAAACAGACTACCATTCATGAAAGAAAATGAAATTTAGTATAGAAATGGCCTCAATAAAAAAAAAATTAAAGGCTATATTCATTTTGGTATATTGATTCATTTAAGTATTTGATAAAATTTGAGGTTGAGTCTTAAATGTGAGAAGTTATATAGCTAATTCCTTATAGCCCCCTGAAAATAAGGATTAATAATGTTAATGTGGATTTGAACTTAATTGTTATCATTAAAATAAACTTTCTCTAGAAATTATTTTATTTTGTTTACTGTAAATATTCCTTTAGTAATGCAGAAACAATTTACACTGAAAAAAATTGCTTTTCCTCCACTAACCTAAATATAATCATTGCTACATTTACTTTATAACAGCTCCATTTGAAAAAAATCGATATTGATTGGCACAAAGGAGCTTATGGCCCAAGGAGATGAGTGGCAGATGGCCATTGAATGGATATTGTACAATGCTGAATGACCAAGCAGTCATGAGAAGCCATGGGAAATAAAAATCATTTTAGTTTGGGGAGATAAGCAACATGATGTGGTTTCAAAATTGCAATTGATTGCTTCTTTTGAAAAAAATAATAATTTGCTCTGATTCTCTGAAAGATTTTCAAAACACTTAAATATTTTACCCATGAGAGGAAACTATTTTTTCATTGACATGACTTCTACTAATGACATTTTGGCAAGCTTAGCTGTGGTCCCTTGCTGTATGATTTTTAGTAATGTTCATTATGAATATATTGAAAATGATCATTCTGTGTAATACTACATTCTAAAATGAAATCAAAGGCCATAAAACCCAGGTGTGAATATAAAACTATTCTTTTTAAGCAACTGAAATCTTGTCAGTAAAATTGTGCACTGAATCTACTTCTACTCATTTGCTTTGTGTCCTTGTGCAAGTCCCTTAACCTCTATAAGTCTGTTTTCCTCATTGTTAAAATGAATGGCTTTAAGGGCTCTTCCAAATCACTGAACAATGATCCATGCCATAATTCTGTCAATGGTTTGCATTTCCTATTCAGAATCTTCACTGAAGTTTTTCACTGATATTTCAAAATAGTATAGCTGTGACTCAAATTCTAAAAGATGACTATACAGGGTCATGAGTTCTGACAAGTCTCAGAACTAGGGTGAAGTGACCTGAGTTTTGCCTCAGGTAGCTAAAATTTTAGAGTATTAGCAGGACTTACCCTCTATCAGCAAACAGAAATAGCAGAGCTAAGTATATATTTAGCAATATTAAGTAGTTAAAATAGTAAGCAACCAAGTATGTGCCCTTCCCAAATTGCTTCCCATTAGGTGAGCTTTTTTTCCTACCCACTCACCACAATAATAGACTACCCTTGCTGTTTCTCAGTGTGTGTGTCATAGCCTTTCACATAATCTGTATTAAAAATGTTAATTATATCAAGTTCACTCAAGTTAGAAAAACTTCAAGGAATGGCTGAGAAATGAAGTAATTTTCCTTGACTTTCTTTCATCCAAGCGTGAGCTCATTTATGTAGGGGATAGCTAATCACTAACATTCTGGTCACTAACACACTATTCATTTGGTTAGTCAAAGGAATTTATTAAAGGATGGAGAGAATTCAGTGTTTATTGGTATAAAAGTTCCACCACAGGGCTTTTAACGTATTAAAAGAATAAGTTAAATCTTATTTTGGAAAATAGATATGCTTGTGTGTGTGATTATGTATATTGTTTTAGAGAAAGTATAAAACAGTTATGGCAATTACTACATAGCTTGAGAGCTTATTCAATTTTCATCCCCTGAAAGCAGTAAGGTTATTATATCTTTGCTGTCTCTAGAACTAAAGTGATGGAAAGTTTGGATTGTATCTAATGTTCTGCTTTATTTGGAAATAGTAAAGGCAGCTATGGTAAGATTGCAATACCTGGAGTCAGGAAGAGCTGAATTCAAATTCATCCCAAAGTATTAACTGTATGATCCTGGGCAACTTTTTTTTGCCTTAATTTCCTCATGTATAAAATGGTAATAATAATAGCACTTACTGCCCAGGGTGATAAAGGAGATCAAATGACATAAGATTTGTTAAGAACTTTGTAAACCTTAAAGTGCTATGTAATTACTAACTTATTTTTCATGGATTTTTTACACACATACATGTATATACATATACACATTATGAGGTCAGTATCATAGTATCTAGTACCAAAAGAACTTCATTGCTGCTTCCTATTTCAGAGAGGGTAAATGATTTATTGAATAGAGTATTCCTGAATAATATCTATGTATGTGTATATACACATACATATATATAATAGAGGTGGGATATACTGAACTGGGTGTTTTGTAGTAATCTCAATTTCAATATTTCCAAATAGAACCCATTATCATTCTCTCTAAAACTTCCTCTATTCCAAACTTTCCTATTATTTTAAAATTATCGTACATGCTGATATAATTTTTAATTATAATCTTCTGACATTTTATCATTTATCTTCTCTCCATCCCTCTCATCCCTGTCCCCTGCCCAAGACAGCAGGTAATGTAATATAGATTGTACATGTATTATCATACAATACATATTTCTATGTTCATCATGTTGTGAAAGAAGACATATCACTTACAGTAGAGAAAAATTAATGGATGAAATAACATGAAGAATGGTACCCTTCAATCTGCATTCAGACTGCATCAGTTCCTTCTATGGTGGTGGATATTCTTTATTTTATGAGTCCCTTAGCGTTGTTCTGGATCTTTGCATTGCTGATAATAGTTAAGTTATTTTCAGTTCACAATCATACTTGTAATGGGGAGAATTTGGGAAAGCTGTGTGGTAAAAGGGATTTTGAAGGGAAGTTATCAGGAACTTGCTAGGTAAATAATATGGGTTACAGATAGGATGGAATGGAGAGATTCAGGATATAATATGAGGCTGAAGTCCGGGAATATAGCACTGAAGGTAACAAAATCTTCAAGGAGAGGAGGAATTAATCTAAACAGGCAAAGACAGAAGGGCTTATAGACTAGGATTTAGACTAAAGACAAACAGGGAAATAGACTGAATTGAAATTAACTACAGGCTTTAGTTAATTTCACAGGAAGGGACTTGCTTTGAAGTTACACTATATATATATACTATGTGTATGCTCTTAAAACCCTTGACCTCCTAGTTCCTTCTTTTAAACATTTTTCCATTCCTACACCTAACTTTAACTGCACACAAAAGCAGCCATACCTTGGGTCTTGCCATTACCTGAAAATTTTTCTACACCCTCTACATGCATGAGTTATCCTATTACAGTTTATCCTCTCCGGTTAATGTATCATACCACTGTCTTGCTTATCTTTTTGCATGTTTTATTTCTTTTCAGATTACATATAAATAAAAATTTAATAATGTATTTTGCAATACATGTTCTCTTTGTAGCCCTATCCCTCCTCCTTCCCCAAGACAGCATGTAATATGATATAGGTTGTATATTTACTATTATGGATTGCATAATTCCATGTTCACCATCTACTGAAAGAAGATACCTATTCTTTATACTAGAAACAGATTTGTAGAGCAAATCAAGTGAAGAATGGTATGCTTCAATCTTCATGCAGGTCCTATCAGTTCCTTCTATTATAGTGGCTAGTCTTTTTCACCATAAGTCTTTTGGAATTGTCTTGAATCCCTGCATTGCTGATAATAGTTAATTCATTCACAGATGATTATTGTACATTATTGTTGTTACTGTGCACAAAGTTCTTCTTTAACTTTAAACTTTCCCTGTGTTCCTATGTACTGACTGTCTGCTGTTATCTATAACCACTTATTTTTTCCCCATACTCAAAAAATACTGACTTCATCTATCTTTGCTTTCTCTCATCCTATATCTGGTTTCTCTTTTGTGGCTAAACCCCTTGAGAAGTCAGTCTACAAACAATACTTCAACTTCTTTTTCTATCACGTCCTTTTTAATTCTCTAGAATCTTTTCTCCAGCTTCTTCCTTCAAATGAAACTATTCTCTCTGAAGTCACTGATGATCCCTAAACTGCCAAATCTAATAGTATTTTCCTCAATTGCCATCTTTCTTGACCTCTCTGAAGTCTTTTACATTGTCAATCATCCTCTACTCCTGGTTTTTATAATATTCTTTCCTGATTCTCCTACCTGTCTGGAAATTCCTTCTTATTCACATCTGTTATTTATCAGTGTTCTCTCAGGTTCTATTTAAGTCCCTTTCTCCCTTCTCTTGGTGATCTCATTAGCTCTCAGGGATTTAATTATCAACTCTATTCAGGTAATTCTTAGATCTATTTACTCAGGTCTAATCTCTTTTGACCTTCAGTTTTACATCTTCAACTGCCTATTAGACATTTCCAACTGGTTATCTCATAGATGTCTTAAACTCATCACTTCCAAAACTAAACTTATTATGCTCCACCCCCTACAACCCTATATATTTCCCATCTTCCAAAATCCTATTACTGTTGAGGGTATCAATGTCCTCTCAGTCAACCAGGCTCTCTAACTAGGGATCATGTTTAATTTCTCAGTCATTTTCACACTCCATATTTAATCTATTGGGAAATCCTATTTTTTCTACTTTTATAATGTCTCCTTTTCTCTTCTGACATACCCTGTGGTCCAGATCATCATTACTTCATGCTTACACCTTAGTAATAGTTTGCTAGTTGGTCTCCCTGGAACAAGTCTCCCCACTGCAACCTTCCCTTCATTTTGCTGTCATATTCATCATCCTAAAGTACAAAGCTGACTATGTCACTTGTTCCATCCCCTTGCCATCAATTGGTGGCTTCCTATTCCTTCCAAGACAGGAATTATTTATGCATTTATATTTGTTTACCTCACACCTATCCCAGTGCCTGACATCTAATAGATACTGAATAAAAGCCAATCTTGATCATCCACACTTATTACTTTTCACTGCTATTAGATTATTCCCAGAACAACTAACCTGTCTTCCACAATTACCCAGACATGTCTGCTTCAGAACATTTGACTGTCATTCCTGTTAACTGTAATGTTTTCCAAAGGACTTCCAAATTATATCCTTTTCTTCTTCCATAACACTCTTCTGGAATCATCCCTTCCCTAAATGATCTTAGAATAACCTTGTCTATCATTAGATAACCTATTCAATAAATTTATTGTCTCTATGTATATAACATCATGTTCAATACTGAATAGATTTTTTAAAAAAATCAAGAAATTATAAAACATTTGGAGACACAAACCATGCATATGTCAAACAGTTATTTAAGAAAATGAAGTAGGGAATAGTGAAAATAACTGTTGTGTTGTTTTAAATGGTAGAATATCACTGAAGGCCAGAAAAAGCAAGGTCCACATGAAACTATCTCATTCAGACTGGTCCTATGTCATGGGATCACAGATATAGATCTGGATGTGACTATGTACTTTAAAATATTACTTTGTTGTTGTTTTTTAGTCTGTGAGGTATCCAAGACCATGAGATGTGAAGGGATTTATCTAAGGACAAAAAGGTGATAAACAACAGAGTCATATTTTGGACACAGATCCATTTCCCTTTGCTCTACACTTTTGTGGACTTAAGAGAAGGAGGTTTTTTGCATGTAGCAGAGTAGCGAGTCATAGAAATGGTGAAAGATCTGAAGCAAAGGATGAGTCCAAGGAGATTTGAACAGGCCTGAGTCAGAGGCCCAACAGTAATAATAAGCAATAATGGAAATGCCCAGTAAGTTTGAGAGAATAAGGGCTTAAGGTTGGAAGACAACTCTTCTCTGTTGTAGAAGAGGCAAGGCTTAGGAAGGAAAAGATTAGAAATAATATGAAATCCAGGGGAAAATAGGAGAATATTTGAAGGGAACCAGTAACCAAGGAGCTAAGTCTAAGTTAAGGTATTGTGCCTGAGTTTAGGATGCAAAAAGGCAGGCATTTAGTCTACATTCTGAATGAACCTGAACCAATTCCTGGAAGCATGGGTCTTTGTATTTTTCTAGATACGTTGGTGACCTTGCTGATTCAGCTACCCACAGTGAATCACTATTCTATATAGTTGGCAAAGTAACAACAAAATCCAAAGGGAGTAGGAAAATGAGCCAGAACAAATGCAGACAAAGCAAATGAAAGGAAAGGGCCAAGCCATAGAATTTACCACAATCTGTTGTAGGCTTTGAATAAGCCTTCATTTCTGACCAGTCCCACTCATCTGATCTCAATAATAACTCTGCTATAAGAGGAAACTTTGGATTGTACTGAATTTGAAACATCAGGCATTTAACTGCAAAGTAAGGGTGACTTAAAATACCTATTAAAGGAATGTGGAATTATTTTAAGAATTAAAGAGTGGGAAATTAATCCTAGGTAGGTGAAATGTCATGGGTAATTTCAAGGAATATACAAATAAACATGGGATTTTAGAGGGATAATAAAAATGAGTGAAATGAAGGTCATGGGTGTGTGTGGGGGAAGTTATTAAATTAGATTAAATGATGGTCCAGTGCCATGCACAGTACTCTGTATTTAATATTACAAGAAATATTGAAGTTTGGGGGACAAAGAATGGCATGATGAAAATTCATTACTGTGTGGTTTCTTAACTTCCCATTAGTATTTATGTTTCCTATTAGATTACAAAGTTTTTTATCACAATGATATTGTATTTCCATTCCTTTGTGTTATTTCTGGAAATTGGAAATTCTATAGTTTGCAAATAAGATAAGGGTCCAGGACTGAGGAATCTGATTCATGGTGGGAAAATAAGGGTTATAGGTCATATAGTGGATCACAAACCTGGGAGGTAAACAGGACTTTAGAAAACCATGGGGATTAAAGAACAATGGGTCAGAAATTTTGTAGAAAGAAAGTAATGGAATATGCAAAGAGAGGAAGTCAGATCAAAGCAAGATCAAGTAAATGAGAAAAAAAAAACTCAGATACCAAAATAAAAAGTATAATTGTTAACTTAGAAAAACCGCAGAACTATTAAATAGTCATAAAGCCACTCTTTAATCAAGGGAAAGGGGGAACAGGGCTACTTGGCCTCTTATGCAGAGCTGCGCCTTGTGCAGAGTCCAGGATTGAACACTGCTTCACTCTGATCCCTGACCCCCTGGGAGTGACACCGTGCTAGATGATGACTCCAAAGAACAAAGGAAATTGGGGAGCTTATATACCATTTGGGAAGATCCAGGGGCTGGGAAAGATGATTGACATTATACTGGTAAGGATGGGATTTACAATCAAGCTTGGGAAAGGAATCATAGCTAGAGGCTAGGGTGTAGGGGAAGGGATTGCTTACACAATGGATACTAAAGGATGGTCCCTGCCCAAGTGTGTCTTCCTGGGAAGGGTCTTTGATACAATTGGCAAGACTACTGAGACAAAAGGGTATTTAGGATTTAACCTAGGGTCCATTATTCAGTCTGCAACTGCTAGCCTGAGATTCCCTTCAGGGTGGATTCTCAGGGGAACAGGGAACAATTACACGCTTTGGGGGGGTCTCCAACCTACAAGTTATTTCTAAAACTTGAGGTTCATCAGATCTCACTAATCCACAAGTTTGGGATCTCTAGATTCCACATCAACATAATAAAATGTGAATAGTCTGCTAAGGCAATCTGTAACCAGGAGATTCAAGGGATTGAAAGATCAGGGCCAGACAATTGGAAGAACAGAAGTGATTTGTTAATGTATTAGTTGATGATAATTTTTTAAAAATAATTTTCCTGCTAGAACAATGACCAATCCTAGAGTGTGAGCTTCTCAGAGTTTGCAGGTGAGAGCAGATAAGAGAGTACAGTAGAAAGGAAGGGAGAGAACAGAAACAAAAGCTAATAGCACACCTTAACACTTTAATAGCTTTCTAAAGAGCTAAGTACTCAATAGATTTTCAACAAATGCTACCAACAGACTAGCATTCATTATGATATCTATAGCAACACTAGGACATACTTTATTTATTAAATATTATTAACATTATTGAATAATGAACTGGTAACAGATAAATTAAGGTAATAATTAATTGCATAAATGCAGAAAAGCATTGTCTTTAAGTGCTAAAACCAATGTTCAATGCTTAAATAATATTTCTACTCATATTTTCTGTTGATTAAATTTTCCTATTTATGATCAAAGCATTGTGAAGGGGTGAGAGATGGGGAGAAGAGAGGAAAGGCAGGCAAATCACAAGATAGCATATAGTTCTTTATAGTAGGAATCCTTGCCTTCAGGGAGAATTATCTATGATACAATTTGCTTCAATGCTGATATTATGTTGTGGGTTATTTTGCTGTGTCACTATGTCTAAATCAGATATTACAAAATAGTGAGTAGCCAACAAGTCTGACCAACTTGCTCAAAGTTTATTAAAACATTTAATATATTTCACAAAACCAGGGAGAATATGCATTTAAAGTGCAAATTGTTCACATTTATTTAATAAAAGGTTAAGAAGGGGAACCAGTTAAAACAACCTTTATTCAAGCAAGCAAATGAGTGAGAGGATTTATTTAGTAGGAGATTAAAATGGACCTGGTGATGATAGTGAGAATGTGATTAAATGATATATTTTCATCAAATATAACTTATGAATGTATAATTAATCTTGAGTAATCCTGTTAAGTATCACTAAATAGAAGATAATATTTCAATATTCAGTTATATTAATATTCAAAATCTGGGTACTAAAACAGATATTTCCTATATTCTGCATCTAACTCATATTCTCACTTCCTAAGGATGACTTTGCAATTGGTTAAGATTCTTCCAAGATATCACTTGATTTCACAGTTCATCTGACTATACTTCCACAGTAATTTGGAAAGGTTAGTTAAAGAACGGGATAAAAATACCACAAGTGTTCTGACTTCCAAAAAATATCTATTGTAAAATGAGCTGATAAATAAATGAGAAGTCTAAAATACAGAGGTTTTTTGAAGAGATATTAGCAATTCAGTAATCATCAAATCTCCCAGTATTTTGTTGCATGACATGTTGAAATCCTTGCTATTGCAGATGTCCTAAAATTATATTTTTTATTTGCATGTTTTTTGATTGGACATAGGGATGGGAACTGGATATTTGATTTCATAAATATGGGGAACTCTTGCTATGGAAGAGTTTATTGATGAAGATCAACTCCTTTGAAATTTATAACATCAATTGCTTGAGAGTAACAAGAAGTTAAGAGTCTTGCCCAAGATCATCATGTTAGTATAGGTAAAAAGCATGACTTTAACCCAGTCCTTTTTGACTTCTTTTTCCCACAATGCATTATTCTTCCCACTGGCACGGGACCTAAGGTTTCCCCACTGGACACTCCAAACTCCAGAAGTGTTCTAGGTCAAAGGCGATATAAAAAATTCCAGTGAAAGGAGCATTCCCTCTCCCCTCCTTGGACTTCTGCCTAGCTCTTCCATTAAGAGATCTGAGCCTCCCAGTTTCACTCTGATAAGTGGGACCTTCTATAATAATCCCTTGAATTCCACAGATCATCCCTTATACCACCAAATTCAATGAATTACCTCATTCCTGATTCACTCCATCCTCCTTCCTTATCATTTAACTTCTGTTTTCAAAAGAGTATAAATCCAAATCCTGTCTCCATGAGGAGGCAGTGTCCACTCTTGCACCTGTCTCCCAACCTCTCAAAATTGCTTCCAAATTGATACATTTTTCTTTTTATTTTCAAGCTAGTTATTGGAGTCTGCCATTATTGACAAGGGCAACCTGCCTTGAAGTTGGAGTTTCACCTCAAAGGTCTCCCACAGCGTATTTATGAAGTATTTTTAATATTATATTAATATTATTTTCCAGTGTTACATTCAAATCAAATGATGATATTTTATATCTCAAAATTCCTTGCATATTTTTTCCAGAGTCTAAAATGTTTAACACTTAAAGTGTTATTGAATATTGTGAATTATTGCTAACTTGTTTATAATCCTGAAAACTATTGTACATCACAGGTCTATGATGATGTGACAGCATTTTAACTCATTTTACATTATTATTAATTTCATGAGATTAAGGTGCCTTAAAATGCACCACTGTTAATTTAAATTATTCATTAATTATATGTGTTATGTATAATATAAAATAATAATACAATAACCAAAATATCCAATAAACTATGTGGCTAATAGAGAATTCAAGCAGATCCAGAATATGGGTCATGGATTTTGTTTTGTTTTGTAACTAACAATCTGCTGGTTAAGTTTATAGATACTTATGAGGTTTTGCCTAACACATAGTCTTAGACACATGCTGAAGAAGTACTTCTTAGATTGATATGTCCTTTATATAAGTGTTTCTAATTAGAATGTCATTTCTATATTTTATTCATGGAAAAAATATTAAAAAATTCTTTGTCACATCATTGTGGGAGTCCTTTGAGGTAAAACCATGGATCTGGATAGGTGCCCTTGTCAAGAATGAAAGCCTCTAATGGCTAGCTTAAAAAAGAAAGAGGTTTTTTTAATTTGAATATAAGTCAAATAGTTAAGTCAAATGGAATGGCTGAGGGAGGCAGAGCCTGTGGAATGCTGCCTCCTAGAGGAGATGTGTTTTGGGCTTTATATGCCCCTTTCAGCAACAAAAGGTCTATCCCAGATGAGTCATATGTTTATGTGCTATGCCTCAAAGTCAAAAGAGGGTAAATTATTCATTTTAGAGTATAATCAGATATCTGGGATATAAAATAGATGACTATTAGCAGCAAGCTGGAAGGTGCCTATCTGTGCTCCTCAAAAATGAGGGGAGAGACCAAAGGGTATCTTCCTCTTAGCTCAAAGTCACCTTCCCTTAGCACTGCAAGGAAATAATGAGTGGGACACAATCTGGGGTTTTGGGGTACCTAGGGGAAGCGCATACCCCCATATCAACATGTGATGGTGAAACTGTACGTAAAAGGCTACATTAAATTCACCTTCTCATTTCTCTTTATCTGTGTGTTTGATTCCTATGAATAAAATGTCAGGTGTTTGCAAATATTTTGCTTGTCTATAAATAGAATTGCAATTTAGCTGGAAAGATTTCACAGACTAAACAGTATATGTATTAGTTTGGTGTCAAAAGAGGTAACTCAAATGACAGATGAATATCTTTTCAATGAAAGGCGTATTCCACATTTGTGCTGGAAGAAATCATGAATTTGATTTTGATTCAGAAGAAATTGAAGACAAGCAGACAAAAAGAATTCTGTAAAGGATGGCTCCAATAACAAGAGCATAAAGTGAATGAAAGACTGAAGGATAGTCTTGTCATTAACTAGAAAAGGCCAGGCACTGAAGAGAAAAGTTTCCAAAAAAGAAATCTCTGCAAGCCATAAAAATAAATAGAGAGACTAAATGAATCTTCTGAGACCTGATAAAAGACACATTTGGAAGCAGACTTCCCTAGAAAAGACTCCTTCCCATCAAATGTTTTAGAATTCCTAAAATAAGAAACACTTTCAAAATAGTAATTTTTCCTGGCAATGCAGGTTGCCCTGGAATAATTTGATCTCTAGCTTTTTTAACCACCTAGAACCTAGATTATTTTTTTCAAATTTCTCTCCTTTAATGTGTATTTCTGAGATAAAATCAGCACATTATAAAATGTATGTTCCTGGTGACTATTCAATAGTCATTATGAAGAGATATAAGAATGAAATTCAGTGTATCACTTCATAATGACTATTGGTAGGCCATGAGAGTCCAAGAGCAATGGCCTTCTACTTTTTTTTCTTTTTTACTTTTCTTTCAACTGCCCCTGTGTGAATTTTGTGTAACTGACAGAGTGAGGAATATATACCAACAATAAAATTTGTGAGAATAAAGACTTCATTAGCATACAAGTAATATGATCAATATATAAATAAATTTATGCTATGTAAAATACCAAATGATATACTTATAAGATCAAAGTCCTCAATTTGCCCAAGGGTGGTAGTATTGTCCTGATTTTAGACATTAAGATAGGGATAATCAAATGAGGAAGACAGATCACTTTCATTCAACTAATACAAAATACTTATTGTTTTTCAAGTACTGTGCTGGCTTTAGGAAGTGATATTGGAGAAATATGAAGACATTTCCCATACTTAAAGGCACTTGCATTCCAATTAGGAAGAAAAGAGTAACACAAATAGAGTAATCAATAAATCCTAAAACATGCTCTATAACATAGACTCTTTAAAATGAATCACATGGAAGACATAATTTCCCTTATACTTATATGTGATCACTTGATTTGAGATTTCATTCTAGTCCCTTGGGAGAGGAAAGGGATTAGATTCACAATTATCTGAGTTTTCCTAGAGCACAGTCTAAATTTTCAGTGCAGTCCCCATCTGGAGCTTAAGACTCAGGCACTCTGACCTCTCAGGATTTCCATGCCACCTGGCTGGCTACCCTACTCCATCTACAATCTTGTCTACAAGGTTTTCGTGGACTGAAATCTAGGTTCATCTCTTGTACCTTAAACTGATGACAACAACCCAGAACATAAACAAACACTCCCAGGCCAATTTCTTGAAGTAAGATAAAAGAGGGGAGGGAGGAAATTTTTTTCTTCTCTCCTCACCAGTTCAGTGCATGGCTTTCAAGCTAGGGCACAGTAGAAAAGGGTAGGGCAGTCTTTCCAGTTTTAGAGATTCAAGGAGCAAATCAAAGGAAGCTACCTGACTCTTGTTTAAGGGGATACAGCATGATCCATGCTAGGGGATCTCTATTGAAAGGAAAATTGTTTTATATTGCTTATATGTTATTTATCATAAACCAAGTGATCACATGAAATCCTTTAGGTAGATAACTGCTACCATGATTTTTAGAAAGACTTAGACCCAATTATTACACAATCTATGTATAAGATATTAATTGTAAAAGTATCTTAACCAAAATATTGGAAACAATATGATTTGATCTGCTGGCATATTATAGCAATTAAAGAGATTAAAAGCTTCTATTATAGGAATAAAATTTCAGGTCTGTGTAGTTATCCAGGGAAGCTGAAATTCATGCAGTAGGAAAAAAGCTGGGCTCATTTGGAACAGCAAGTGCAGAGCTGACCTGATGAAATCACAGGAAAACAACCTTGACATGACCAGGTGTTGTTTCATCCCATGAAGATTTATGCCAACTACAGGCTCCCCAGAGTATTATGGCCAAGAAAGGTTACTTTGACCTAAACCCTACCTGAGGTAGTATGATAGTTCTGGTCTATTAATTAAAGGATTAATTAAAATTTCTTATCTTAAAGTTGTACTAGAATTTATCATTTCATATGAAATGTTACAAAAAATGTTATAGCATGTTTCTTAAGATACTTTGTACCTTCAGATTTGTTAATGACTAAAACTAATTAAATGTCAAAACCCTGTAAAACATACTGTTGAAAATCTAAAGGGGAACTTTGCTACAGGATGGTTATGTGAAACCGCCATCTTTAATTTACCATAGTTAAAGTTGTGATGTTCAACTAAAAATGATGGCCAGGGATTTTTTTCCTTCTATTATGTTAGGCCTGAACATGACCAGAGAAGTCTTGCATGGTAACTTTGGACATATAGTTCAAGAAAGGATCCTAGAATTGGTAAAAAAAAAAACAGTTTTACTGGTGTAGGGTACTGCTAACATATTATTGATGTTGTAAGAAGGGGGGTAGCAGATAGTTGGGGTGTGTTCTGGTAAACTCCTGAATGATGATTAAGTGCCAAAGCTACTCACACACTACCCTTCCTTACTAGAGAGACACTTGGGGTTACTGAACGAGTGGAGGTTCCCCATTATGGATATGCCAGGGAAGAGTGGATAGAGGGAGATGTCTTTAGAAGGAGTCCTAAAGGACCCCTGTTAATTGCTCAGAGCTGGGATATTTTAACTCAAGACTCCCCACTCCCCTGTTGCTGAAAGCAGTTCAAATTGGAGCACTGCTCTCCTTTCACCCACAACCCACAACGTTCTGTCTCCCTCCCAAATGAGCTGCTCTCCAGATCTGACTTGAATCTCTCAACAAGGGTTGAGTAAGGAATGAAAAAAATTTAGGGAGTAAATTTAGGAAAGGGAAATGGGAGAAAGTGATTTCCTAAAATCCTATTATCAGTCTTCCCCTGGGTAGGATAGTAGCAGATATTCTTCAGTGTTCCCCAAAACCCAGTTTATCTAACTCAGACCCCAAGTAAAACTATTATTAAAATTATTTCTAACTAAATAGGGAATGTAGTGAATCAAGGTTCAAAGCAAGGTTGATTGGCTACCAGGGGCCGGCTACCCCACTGGAGTCCAGGTTCCCTGGCCAAACTGTGGAACTGCAATATTCTGTCTTACAAGGTATTCAAGAAAGTTGAGGAATCAATTAGACTAGTCGTAGCTGCTGAATGTCTCTGGGAAACTCTCCAGATTTGGGGTTTGAGAGTATTGCAGGTCCCACAGAATCTCTGCCTCCCACCTCCCTGTCGCTTCAGTGCTAGAGAGACAGTGAGAGAAATTGTCAGTTAGTTTTTTTTCCCACAATTCTTAGTCTTCAGGCTAACTATCATCCTTCCTGGGTCCTTCCTGGGTCCTTCCTGGGTTCTTCTGTGTTCTGTCTGAGAATTTTCAAAATACAGGATTGCTTGACCTCTTACCATATCTTGTCTAGCCTGTTACAATATATATGCTAATGTATTCTAAACCTGATACACCTCTCTGAGAACAAAGTAGCCATGCCTTTTACTTTAATCTCTTGCTTTCCCTCCTAGCAGGAAATAAAGTCATTTTTGGTAGAAGGGTGGAGGAAGAAGAGGCTAGAGATAGCTCTTCTACCTCTTTTTGAGTCTCACAATGACACTACAGACTGCTCCCCACTTCCTCTGCACTCATGCTACACATGGAGACAGCCTGTTCTATACAAATGCTAAATAAGGAGTGAAAGATCGAGGGAAAATAGTAAATGTAGATGCTCCTATATTGAAGTGGCCTCAGAAAATATCTAGTTCACCTCATATCTTGTCAAAAGTTCAACGATACCACTGAAAAATAGATTTTAGCCCTTGCCTGAAGACTTTTAGAGAAGAATACCTACAACCTTATGTAGCCCATTGCACTCAGCATAGCAACAAATTTTTAGATGTTTCTTACAGGAAATCAAATTCTAACTCTCTTTAACTTATACCCATGGTTCCTAAACTGCATATGTTTATCCCTTTTCCCATATATTTTCCTTTAAATATTTTGAACTTAAGATATTCAATGGGTGATTTACAGTATTTGAGGATGTGTTTGAAATACAGAATTTTTACCTTGCATTCTTTTGAAACCTACTCCCAAGAGATATTTTGATTCTATTGTACTTGCAGTCTTCCATATTGATCTTTCCCTTCCCTCTCTATGCATTTGTGTAGTGCTGGGCTGCATGATTGGAAGAGATTTTGTCACTCTCTACCCCACCATTTCTACATTAATTGTAATCTCTTCTTTCTTTTAGGGCTCCTTTCTCATTGAAGCCATTTCTTAATTTTCTTAACTTATCAATTTGAAATGATTTCTTTCTTCTTAAATCTTTCAAATAACTCTATTAAATATTTTCTATGCAAATCAATAATTTTCTATTAGTTTTTTATTATTATTCTGTTCTGCTGTACTTTTTCTGCTGTCCATTTTCATTTAGACCATGACCAAACAATGGTTTAGAATTGCAGACTGTAAGGCACATGGCACTTTGGCCACTTCCTCATCTAGCCTTGCTCTGTGACTTTTCTACCTGTGTAAATGTTATTAATTAGTATTTAGCAAGTATTGGATATTTTAACTAATGAGTGTGAAGAATTCTGCACACACACACACACACACACACACACACACACACATTCTTTTGTACTCTTTCCCACCATGATTTTCAACTTGTTAGATTTTTAGGTTTAAGGATTATATACATATGTGTATTTAAAAAGTGAAAACAATTTTGGACTTGCAGGAAAATGTTGTGTCACTTCAAATCCTAAATCTGATATTTACTATGTGTTCATTGGCAAGTTTTTAAACATTTCTCAGCCCCACTTACTTCATGTGTACAATGGGTACAACAATAGCATCTATTTCAGTTGGCTGCTATGAGGACCAAAAGAGATGACATATGTAAGGCACTTTGTAAACTTCAAAATAATATTTAAATGACAATATTATTGTTTTTCCTCTTCTACCTACCAATTGGTAAATACTTAATATATACTTTTTTAAAATTTAAAAAAAATATGAAATTCCAGAATTGTAGTGCAATGGGACCTTTGGAACATGGTCAGTTCACCTAACATGAAAGCACAAAGAAGGGGTCTTGTCTAGCCATGCCCAGATATCCTAATCATGAGTATAAAGATACTTTTTGGGTAGATGTAACATCACTTAATTAGCTAAATCACCAGGGCTGACTGTACTTTAGAAATGGCAATACTGAGGCAATCCCTATCTTTGCTTTTCGTTCTAGCTAGTATTCTTTCTTGCTGTATATGTACAGTGAATGAAAATTACATTTCACCAACTGTGGGCACTGTGACCTGAAGCAGGAATGGGGATACTTTACCTGTCCCTCTATCTTTTACTCTTGCTCCAATAAATGGGCCTTTAGTTTCTTGTTCTTTTTGGTTTTATACTTTTCTTTTTAAAGTTCTAGAGATGATTCCCACTGGACCCAGAATTTCAAATCATAGCCACCTGGGAGCCAGGATTCTAGATGATACATTGCAGGCAGTCAACCCATTATCGTAGCCCTGAGAAACCAGGATGATCATCCCCTGATGAGTCTGGATAAAACAAATATGTCCTCATCTAAATCTTCATGGATAAATATTAACTTCAGTCCAAGTTGTTTCTCCAAGAAGCAAGAGTAAACATAATGTGTGCCAGAAGTAACACAATTGGCATGCTTTTTAGCAGGAGGACAAGGATCTATGGGAATGTCAATTGGAAGTAATGATAACTTTGAAGTGTAAGACCTTGAAAACCAGACTGGGTACTGAAGGGAGTTTACTATATACAGGTGCCAAAGAATTGGGCAAAGTAGGAAGGGCTATAAGTTATTAAGGGTTCTTTTGATGACAAGGAGTAGCATACTTTGGGGGAGTAGAAAAGTAGGGAGAGATACCAGATAAGGAAATTGTGGTTAAAGAAGGAAAAGGAAGCCATATGTCTTAGTTATAAATCATTAGTCATAAGTTCTGTGGAATTAAACTATTTGACATTTATCAAATTATTTATGACTATAATTGTGGAGAGAGCACTGAAACCACCTGGCTATCTTAGAATCTTAATAGTTGGATGACCCTGAAGAAGTTGCCAAACCTCACAGGGTTGCAGTTTCTATGTGATTTGGAATTTATGACCTCTAAATTTCTTTCCAATTCAAGGTTTGTGATTCTGTAATCTCATCTTCTTATAACTAGTCATTATGACTTTAAAATCTGCAAATTTTCCATATGAATATAAGTTCAGAGGTGTGTTGTGCACAAAGCTTAGTTTTGATGTCTGGAATTATAGGTAACCATAATGAATTTTTATGATAGTATCTTTTCTTAGAATAGTTCTAAGCTTACTTTGTTATTGGTATCTTGGTTTTTTCTCTATTCTTTAGTGAAATATCAAATATCTGGGAATTGTAACCTCAAACAATATGATTAAGAGTAATGACTTAGTTATTTAGCTTTTTAACACAGGCTGAACTTGAACCAATGATCTAGTTATTCAACAATAGCATAGACTATTTTATTCCTATCTCTACAAAACAGTAAAAAGAAAAAAAAAACTTTAGAGACTCTGGTTTTATATGGATTCATTATTTGTTCTCACTTTAACTTCCAAATCAATAGTTTTTATTCTTCAATTGAAATGACAGTGTCTTTCTAAATTTCTTCATTTTATGAAATACTTTACAATTATCTCCCACATGTTTCATTGTAATGTTAATTTGTGTTAAATACTGTGTGTTTTTGTGACAGCACACAAATTATTTCATAATATTGTGAGGTTTTTAGTAGAAAAATAGGGAACCATTTCCTCAGTTTGTAATTAAGCATTAAAATTGGTGCTAAACTGCAGACCAAAGTGAACAGCATTATGGACATTTGAATACTCTGCATAGGGACAGCATGATCAGGTGATTCATATTTTTTAAAGGCAGTAATGTACATATTGCAAATTCACTTCAAAAAGTCTGAACAACTGATAAATAATTGGAGCCATGTGAAAGTTTGGAAGAAAAAGTTACCTTGTGAGTTATATATTTTGCATACAAGTGATGGTTCCATACGTAGCTTGGAAAGAGAAATTAATACTTTTACATATAGGGAAAACAAATGACAATGTTACTAAACACAAGAAAATAAAAGGCATGACTAGTTTCTACCCTAGGAAATGAATACAATATAATGAATATAATGATCTCATATTGTCTGGTAAACTGATTGATCTTGCTCATAAACTCATGCTTATGTATATTATTGTATATCCTGCTTACTTTGAGCATGAAATTGAATTACACCCACAATTGTTTGTGTTCTCAAAATGCAGAGCAAATAGCTAATCGAGTATGAAATTCTCCACATGCAGTAGTTAGCTACTGCACTATTAAGCAACCAGAAAGACAAGCTGTTGTTTAAAGACTTAGCCCGGATTTTCTAGAAGAAATTCTGAACCAGATTCTTTATGGAAATCAACAATTCCTTGATGTGGCATTTGAACTTGCACTGATACATGAACATTGTTAGGTCTGAGTATCACTCATATACTTCCTATTGCCTGACTTGTAGCAGTAATTTACTGTGAATTAGGAGCTGACAGAATGGGCTATTAGCCTTTACATGCTGAGAGGCATCATGAAATGTTCTTAAAGTAGAAATTATAAGTTGACCATGAATATTTTGAGATAAAAGGAAAAAAATATACATCTATAACACTTTATCTGTAGATTGTCTAACTGCATATCTGTAGATTGTTCATATATCCAGATTTGTCTTTGCATTGCACACTTCTGTTTCCTTTGATTCTTTCTTCTGTTTTACTCCTTTTGTCATGACCTTAGATTTTACACCAGAAATGTTTCTAGGGGAAAATACCATCCATTTCACCTCTTTATTTAAGCCAGTTTTATAAAAATGACAACAAAATAGTTAAAATAAAAACTCCTGATACAATGGATGTATCAGATAGTACTTGCAATTGTCTTTCCTAATCCTCTGCCTCACTGCAATGAAGATGGGTGTCTACTTCGTATATGTTTTCTAGGTTTATTATTCATTTTATGAGTTTGAGTTCAATTTCCTTTTAGTGATCTTTTAATCCTTTTATTCAACTGAGTTCACCATGACTCAATTCATTTAAAAAACCTTTCTCTAAATTATTCATAACTTCTATTTCTTTCTATACAATAACATGCCATCACATTCAGAGGACAAATTTTTTTGTAGTCATTCCCCCAGGACACTGATTTAAAATACTGTCTTCCACAGAAAAGTGCTAGTATTATAAATATAGTATTTTTGTTCTGTCTTTGTTTTCTTTGAGCTTTATAAACAATAATGAGTTTGTTGGGACAAAGAGTATGAAGAGTTTATTCCAAGGGTCTATAACCTGGGATTTTGTGAATGAATAAGAATAGTATACTTGTCAGATTTATGGGAAAGGGAAAATTTTAAAACCAAGCAAGAGTTAGAAAAAGTTACAAAATGTAAAATAAATAATTTTGTTTATATTAAATTAAAAGGTTTTTGTAAAAACGAAAACAATGCAACCAAAATCAGAAAGGAAACAACAAACTGGGGAAAAATTTATAACAAAAAACTCTGACAGAGGTCTAATTACTCAAATATACAAGGAGCTAAATCAATTGTATGAAAAATCAAGCCATTCCCCAATTGATAAATGGGCAAGGGTCATGAATAGACAATTTTGAGATAAAGAAATCAAAACTCTCAATAAGCACATGAGAAAGGTTTCTAAATCACTAATAATTAGAGAAATGCAAATCAAAACAACTCTGAGGTACCACCTCACACCTAGCAGATTGGCTAAAATGATAGCAGAGGAAAGTAATGAATGTTGGAGGGGATGTGGGCAAATTGGGACATTAAGGCACTGCTGGTGAAGTTGTGAACTGATCCAACCATTCCGGATGGCAATTTGGAACTATGTCCCATGAGCTCTAAAAGACTACATGCCCTTCGATCCAGCCATAGCATTGCTGGGTTTGTACCCCAAAGAGATCATAGATAAACAGACTTTTACAAAAATATTTATAGCCATGGTTTTTGTGGTGGCAAAAAGCTAGAAAATGAGGGTATGCCCTTCAATTAGGGAATGGCTGAACAAATTGTGGTATATGCTGGTGATAGAATACTATTGTGCTCAAAGGAATAAGAAACTGGAGGAATTCCATGTGAACTGGAAAGACCTCTAGAAACTGATGCAGAGTGAAAGGAGCAGAGCCAGAAGAACATTGTACACAGAGACTGATACACTGTGGTAAAATCAAATGTAATGGATGTCTGTACTAGCAGTAATGCAATGACTCAGGACAATCTGGAGGGACTTATGGAAAAGAACGCTACCCACATTCAGAGGAAGAACTAAAGAAGTAGAAAAACAGAAGAAAAACAACTGCTTGAACACATGGTTTGAAGATGACATGATTGGGGATGTAGACTCGAAACAACTACACCAATGTAAATATTAATAATATGGAAATAAATCTTGATTAATGACACATGTTAAAATCAGTGGAAATGTGCTTTGGATATGGGAGGGGGTTGGAGGAGTGAAGGGGAAAGTAAAAACATGAATCATGTAACCACGGAAAATTTTTCTAAAAAAATATTTAAATAAAAATAATATTTTAGAGGTTCCGGGTTAAGATGGCGGCAGAGTAAGAAGCAGCTCTTAACCTCTCCTGACCCGAAACATACAAAACTCCTCAAGGGGACATAAAAACAAGTCCAGACGAACGGAGGAACCCCACAACAGGGCACAGCGTGGAAGGTACGTGGAATCGAGACATTTCCAAGCTAAAAAGGGCTCTCACTCACTCAATCGCGAGCTGAGCAACCGCCCCACCCCCACCCCCTCCACACTCACCTATAGCTCCGAACCCAGCTAAAAAGAAATAGAGCAAGTTTGGGGCACCCATCGAGTCATCAGCAGCTCCGGGACCTGTTCCTGACAGCAGCAAGACTTAGGACCCCATTAAGTCAAAAAAAGCACGCGAAATCTGAGCGCGCGCGCCGGAGCAGGACGCTGGGCGCAGAGAGCCTGCTGAGTAGAGGCGTGGGTGGAGGCAGAACTAAGCCTAACTGGGGAACCAGTGCAGACGGGTATACGACTGTGGAAACAGCGCCCTGAGACTTGTAAAGAAACCTCCAGCAGAGGATCAAGCAAGAGGGCCCACCAGGGGGCTTGACCTTGGAAAAAACCAGAATTCAGACCTCAGGAGCCAATAGATTGGGAACAGACACTGAGCCCGAGGATAAAGCTGAGAAGCTGCTGGGCTAATGATGGCTACTCAGCATCAGGAGGTTCAGAAGAGAAAGAATAATAACAAAAAGAAGAAGTCTTTAACACTCGACAGCTTTTACACAGAGAAAATCCAGACGACCGAGCAAACAGAGGAGGAGAACAAACAAGCATCCGGACCCTCCTCAAATAAGGAAAACTCCTCACAAGCTATGGAAGAGTTCAAAACTGAGATTCTGAGGAAAATGGAAGAGATCTGGCAAGAAAATAACAGTTTAAAAGGTAGAATCTTGCAATTGGAAAGTGAGGCTCAGAAA
>NC_058132.1:219441290-219468784 GCF_016433145.1 Gracilinanus agilis
GGGGGGGGGGTTGAAGGGGAAAGGAGGAGCATGAATCATGTAACAATGTTAAAAATGAATATTAATAAATGTAAATTAAAAAAAATAAAAAATAAAAAATAAAAAAAAATAATATTTTAATATAACGTTTCCTTTTTAACCTATGTATTTTAATTGTACACATTCAAAAATTATTTTTTGAGAGTTTGTGTATGTATATGAAACTGGAAAAGGAATGTAACCCCCAAAAGTTAAAAACTCCTGTTTTAGTCACCTAATTCCATATAAAAATCCAGAGTGCTCAGACTTATCTTCAGCTCTGTCAACAGTGCATCTTACCTTTCTTTCCAAAGTTCTCATATCGTTCAGTCTTATTTTTTTGGTAATCCTTGTCAAGTTACAGGATATGAGATGAAATCTTGGTTTTGTTTAGATTTGTATTTCTCTTACTACTAATGCTACAAAGCATGTTTTCCCTTAATCATTTACAATTTGAAGTTCTACATTTAAAAATATGATACATTTAACTTTTATATATTGATGAGTGGCTTTTATCATTATTTACTTATACCAATTTCTGTGTTTTTAGAATTCTTTTAAAATTTTTGTGTCCTTTTATATAGTCTCTTTTGGTAGAGGAAGTTTATGGTGCTGAAAAATATTTCCATAAATTCTTTCATTCATAAAATGTCACACATTTCTCAGTTCTAAATTCTCCATTTTCTTAATTCTGTATTTTTCTATTTGTTTATAATTTTGTGAGATTTGTCTATTTTTATAGTGACTTACTAATATCTGTTTTTCATTTCGCTTAACTTTTCCTTGATGAATTCATATGCTATAAGGATTAGTGCATGCATACATAGTAAAAAGTAGTATGTATAATACATATTGGTTAACAAAAAGCCTAATTTGAGAGTTGGAAAGGATCTCAGTGGTCATCTAATTTCAATTTATAAATAAAAAGAAACTTCCTATACAACATACTGAAGAAGTTATAGCTTTCGCTTAAAGACTTTTGTAGGAGGAGAACTACCACATCTTCAGAAATGATTTTCACAAGAATAGCATTCATGTATTTATCAAGGTCATTGACAAAAATTTTCTATGAGTTACAAACAAAGGTGCCCATGGAATTCCACTGGAAACTTCCTGCCATGTTGCCATTGAATCATTATAACCTATTCTTTGAGCACTGCCATCCAGCAAATTCTTAGTACATATGATTAAGTAATCTTAATTGATATCTCTATCTCTCTTATCTATAAGAACAGTATTGGTTATCTTAGCAAAAGCTTTGCTGTCACCTCAGTAAACTAGTTTCTTTTATGTTTTTCTTTCAGTTTTTGTTTTACCAATTACATGTAAAAATAATCAAGATTAGTTTTCTAAAATTTTTCATTCTATATCATCTCCCTTTCTGTCTCTCTTCCCTGAGGTGATGAGCATTTTCATATAGGTCATACATGTATGATTATGCAAAACAAATTTATTATGGAAGAAAATAAATTGAAAAAGCTTATTTTGATCTACATTCAGATTCCATTAACTCTTTCTCTTTTGTTTTAATTTTTTATTTTTAGAAAAATTTTCCATGGTTACATAATTCATGTTTTTTCTTTACCCTTCACTCCCTCAACACCCCCCCCCCCGACCATAGCTAACTCACAGTTCCACTGGTGTGGTCAGTCAAGACTTATTTACATATTATTGATACTTACATTGGTGTGGTCTTTTCGTGTCTACATCCCCAATCATGTCCTCATCAACCCAAGTGTTCAAGCAGTTGTTTTTCTTCTGTGTTTCCACCCCTGTAGTTCTTCCTCTGAATATGGGTAGCGTTATTTTCCCTAAATCCCTCAGAATTGTCTTGAGTCATTGCATTGCTGCTAGTACAGACATCCATTACATTTGATTTTACCACAGTGTATCAGTCTCTGTGTACAATGTTCTTCTGGCTCTGCTCCTTTCACTCTGCATCAGTTTCTAGAGGTCTTTCCAGTTCACATGGAATTCCTCCAGTTTATTATTCCTTTGAGCACAATAGTATTCCATCACCAACATATACCACAATTTCTTGAGCCATTCCCCAATTGAAGGGCATACCCTTGATTTCCAGGTTTTTGACACCACAAACAGTGGTTCCATTAACTCTTTCTCTTGAAGTGGATAACATGGTTTATAAGTTCTTTAGAATTTTCTTAGATCATTGTATTGTTAATAATAAGTAAGGTATTCATAGATGATTGTCACACAATATTGCTGTTAAAGTATATAATGTTTTCTTGGTTCTACTTACTTCATCTTGCTTTAGTTCATGTAAATCTTTACAGGTTTTCTGAAATCATCCTCCTCACCTTTCTAACAGTCCAGTAGCAATACACTACTATTATATGTCGCAACTTGTTCAGACATTCTCCATTTCTTCACTTTCCAATTCTTTGCCACCACAAAAAGAATTGCTATAAATATTTTTTAACAAATATGTCTTCCCCCTCCTTTTATTTTTCTCTTTCATATACAGTATTGCTGGATCAAAGGGTATACATAGTTTTTTGACCCTTTGGGAAGATTTTCAAATTGCTCTCTGGAATGGTTGCATTGGTTTACAACTCCACCAGCAGTGTATTTATGTCCCAATTTTTCCAAATCCCCTCCAACATTTTTCATTTACCTTTTCTGTCATATTAGCTAATCTTATATGAATGAGGGGGTACCTCAGAATTACTTTAATCTTCATCTTTGTAATAGTGATTTAATGTATTTTAATATGACTAGAGAGAGCTTTGATTTCTTCATCTGAAAACTGGCTGTTCATAATCTTTGACCACTTATTAATGGGGGAATTACTTGAATCCTTATGAATTTAGCTTAGTTCTTTATATATTTAAGTAATGAGACCTTGAGATGTTTTTTCATCTTTCCACTTTCTTTCTAATCTTGGTTGGATTCTTTTGGCTTTTCAAATTTTTTTTACTTTAATAAAATAAAAATTATCCATTTTTTATTTTGGAATGCTCCTTATTTTTTATTTCATCATAATTATTCCCCTTATCCATAGATTTCACAGGTAAACTATTCCATTCTCCCCTAATTTGCTCATAGTATTACTCTTTGTGTCTGAATCAGGTTCCTATTTTTACTTTGTCTTAGTATATGATGTGAGATGTTGCTTTATGCCAAATTTCTGGCATAGTGTTTTCTATAGGTAAACTATTTTCAAGGCATTCTTCTAAGCTACTAGTTAATAATTCTGTCACAGTTTTATCTGTCATGATTTCTTTTCTTTAATGCAGCCATGGATATTTTTTGTAAGAACCATTTCCCATATGAAGGAACCATGTCATTAATGATTTGAAATAGATTTGCACTAGAAATTGAAGGTAAGAATAGTGTTCTATTTCTAGTATATTCTGTCCCCCTTTCTATTTTTAATTGGAAAATCAAATCACCACTTCACCTCTCTCTGTGCCATATTTCTTAAATTTCACTACCTTTCATATATAATTGACAGTGACTCAGAAACTAGATATTCCTGTTCTTTTGGGATCCAAGGGTATAGTTTATCCAAAAGGATGGCTTAATTCATCAGGCAATAATCATTTATTAATCAATTACTCTCTGTCAGGTTCTATGCTAGTGATACAAGTAAAAGTTTAAAAAAAATGAAATTCTCACATTCAAGGAACTCCCATTTTAAAAGGAGTTGAAAAATGTGTGTGTGGTAGGGGCAGGAGTGGGAAAAGATACAGTGAAATTAAAGGAATCCAAAGCAGAGCCAAGAAGAAAATGAAGGAAGACTAGCTTAAGTCTCTCCTCAAAATAGAGGCCATCAAAGAGAAATAGGCATAAGAGTGGTAAAATGATGCTGATGGTTGTTCCAGAGTGAGAAAGCCCAGGCACTGAGGGAAGTTCAGAGTGAGAATGTAAAGACTAGTACAGAAGCCTGAAAGAGGCATAAACAGATTTAGCAGGGACCTTGAAATGTGTCTGTATCATCTTAACTGGCCATCGACAAAATGATAATCATTTGGTTTTGATATATCATTCCCAATGTAAAGATCATATCTTTAAAGTAAAAGGTAAAACAGAACAAAAAGTAGGAAGCCTGCCCTTCTCTGGATTGTCAATTATCACCATCCCAATCACTGCAAGTAAAGATCTTTTTTCTTCTTTGAGCAAACAAACCAACCAACCAAAAACCAAAAACCAAAAACATTCTCTTTTTTTTTAACTTCCTCCACTAACTTTAGTACCTTATAAGCCTTACCATTCCTGATGCTACTTCTATAGATGCTCTTATTTTCACTTTTTTTTAAACTGGCAATTGCTTCCATTTTGTGTGCATCTCTTTTTAAAAGTCCAAATTGGTTAGTGACTTACTTTTGCATCCACATCTATCTTATCAGACAAATTCCAGCTTTTATTGCAACACAAATAGTTTTTCTTTGTATCCTCAGAATTTTATTTAGAGATTTTTCCCATCCTTCATTGATGGTGCATTGATTATAGTTTCCTTAAACCTAATATAATCAACTCACTTATCTGAAGAGATACTGTGAATTTTTATGTGTCCTTTCTGAAAAAGTTATAACTTCTGTTTTTCTGAACCTTTTATATATAGTAAATTTTATTCCAGCTTCTCATTTTCTTTTTCTTTTTTTTAAATCCTTATATTCCATCTTGGAATCAATAGTATGTATTGGTTCCAAGGCAGAAGAGTGGTAAGGGTTAGGCAATGGGAGTCAAGTGACTTGCCCAGGGTCACACAGCTGGGAAGTATCTGAGGTCAGATTTGAACCTAAGACCTCCCATCTCTAGGCCAGGCTCTCAATCCACTGAGCCACCCAGCTGCCCCCTCTCATTTTAATATGAATGTATTTATGTTTACATTTATTTCTTGTGTTCAGCAGATTTGTGATCAATTCTGTCACTCCTTTCTTTTAGAATATTATTTCATGTAACCTCATTTAAAGATATAACTCAGACTTTCATTTTGTTCAGTTTATTTTCTCACTATTAATTATTTTGAAGAAAAAAAATCCCATCCTCTTTTAAGTCAGTACTTTGTTTCCTTGTAATTTATTCTCTTTAAAGTACTTTGAAGACATTCTATTCCCATAGATTCTCTTCCCCATATGCTTCTTCAAATTCATGAATTTTACTTAAATTAGTAATATTTGATTCTATATTACTTCCCTTCTATTGTTTTTTCTCTTTCCACACTCATGAAAACTGATAGTTCAGGATTTTCTTTCCACTTTTCTCTTCCAACCTCTAAATTTTATTGATTTACTTTTGCTGTATTCTTTTCTAAGAGATTTTCACTTCTTTTTTGTTATTTCTCTTCTTTTCTAGTCTATTTTGAATTTTATTTTCTTCTTTTTAAAGCAACACCAAGAAAGCATCTTTAGCTTTCCTTTTCCAACCATTTCTATGTTATTGCCTTATTTATTTATTTATTCATTTGTTTGTTCATTTATTTATTTTTTTTAAGCCCTTGTACTTTGGTGCATTGTCTCATAGGTGGAAGATTGGTAAGGGTGGGCAATGGGGGTCAAGTGACTTGCCCAGGGTCACACAGCTGGGAAGTGGCTGAGGCCGGGTTTGAACCTAGGACCTCCTGTCTCTAGGCCTAACTCTCACTCCACTGAGCTACTGTTATCGTCTTTATAAATTTAATCCCATTTTCTTTTTTATTTCCTCTTGCTAGGCTTTTTCTTAGAAATATTAGGCTACGCAGGGAACAGTGTCATGAAAAATAATATTAGGTAGTAGAAGTTACCACAGGTGCTATATTGGTTCAATCCTACCTCCTGACATTATTATAATAATTATATTGCCCCAAATTGTACTATCTTCTCTCTGGCACTATGTACTTTGCTCCCAGGGGTGTTTTGGAGCCAGTTATGATGCAAAAACGAATGTTAAATTTTCAGTGTGAGCATTTTACACTTTGGAGATCAGTAAAATCTACAAATAAGTCTTGATTGATTGTTTTGTTGATTGCCTAGACTTAATGATGGAGAAAATGTCAATAATGCTAATTAAACTTAAAAAAAACATGCCATAGATATGTTGTTTTTTTTGAAAAATTACTTTTTAGGGATTAAATTCATGTACAGTTATGTGAAAAACTTCTTTTCCTTGATTCTTGGAAGAAAATATTTATTATAAAGGGAGAGAATGGGAAAATAGGTCAGCTTATCTACATGTCTTTCTGTCTGTCTGTCTGTCTGTCTGTCTGTCTGCCTGTCTCTCTCTCTCTCTCTCTCTCTCTCAACATTGCAAAGTTCCAGAACACACTCACTTGTGGGCATAAGAGGTTCTCAACAAACGGTTATTGACTTGGTAAGGAGAATTGAGTTGAATTGGTAAGAAGCAAATACACATATTATACCCATCTCACAATATGTTTTTCATATAACCAAAAAAGGGTGGGAAAATATGACAAAAATGACAAAACACAGCTTGTGTTTGCTCATTTACAGAAAGGTCCCTCCGTGCCAACATATGATGATTAAATGAGGAAATAACTTTTCACACAGATTTGTAAAATCTAGGGAAACTACAGAAGTATACAAGACAATGGGATATAGACAGAACCATAAGCTAAAGACATATCACCCCACATTCAAAGGCAGAATTTCTGACTGGAGTAACACATGTATTGGTCCTGTGTCTTATTTCTGCACATATGGTGCTCTATTGCCACAAAAAATGATATGTTCTGCTCCTGCTGAAGCAAGATCAACCAAATGTTTTTGTCCTCAAACAAGTGGAAGGAATTACCTTTAGGTATTCAAGGGAATTAGAAATTGGGCATAAAGTCAGACCTTCCTTCTTCTGCATCATGGATTTAAAAACAAAAATTCCAGTAATATAAATTTGACTAGTCAAATATAAATATAAAATCAAATAAAAATATAAAAATAAGAAATATAAAATCACATCAGAGATACTTAAGAATCAATAACAATAGAAACATTTGTATGCAATGTTCTTTGGCTAAAATACTTAATTTGATTCTCATTGCAAGCCAGTGTAGTAGAGATGCTATTATGCTATATTATATTTGAGGAAATAGAGTCACAGAGGTTATATGATGTTTCCTTTATCACTTAACTAATAATAGTCTAAGGAAAGATGCAGGTCACTGTGACTACAAGTTCAGTATTCTATGCCTTTTATGCCATTCCAGTAGTCCCCAAACTAAAATAAGTCATACAGAACCTATATATGCACAAAACCTTGGGCTCCTACTCATGACTACTCAGACTTCTATTACTGCATTTTTAATTTTAGAGAATTCATGAATGGATAAATGGAAGAAGAGATGAAAAAGGAAAAGCAGATACTAGAAAAATTGATTAGGGATAAGGCATATTAGAGGCTCCCAACCTGACGACATCTCCCCATAATGATCTCCCAAAAATATTTCAGTCTGCTTTTTTAGACTTCCTGAAATTTCACTAAAGAGTAATTTGCATTTAATAAGCTTCACATTGTGGTAAGTTATTTTAATTAAATCAATTTCTTCCTGATAGCTCATGTGGATGTAGGATGGAGTGGCAAATTCAGAGGTGCGCTAAGCCAATAGAGATATCATATCTCTCATCACTGGGTGAAGGTTGGTTTAGCAGAAAATCATAGAAAGCCTAGAAAAGAACTAGGAAGTGGAATGAAGGTAGAGAATGAGAGCTGGGAGGGTACTTGGCAAAAGTGCATTTGCCTATTTAAATAAGTTATTTATGCATGCACATATGAAGGAGTACATGAATAAATATATATATGTAAAAAGTGTATATACCTATTTTTGTGTAGATATTCTAGAAAATAATTTAGAAGTATTCAATAAAAGTGCCTCATTAAGATATCAGGTCAATATCTTATCACTTAACTTTAAGTAGAGTAAGGTTATTGATTGAATCAACCACCCCCACAGCTATATTTTAATGCTTGAGTAAAGCATTTTTATTTTACTTGGCAGATATTGGGGAGACAAATGTTTTGAGTAGGAGAGTGAAGTGATCAGCATAGTCCCTTAGGAAGATGACCTGCATAGCAGTATGAATGATGGATTATATTTGTTAGACACTAGAGATTAAAAGACCAATTAGTGCTCTAATGAAATAGTTTAGGAAAGAGGTGATAAGTTTGAAATCCTTGTGTTGTTAGACTATGTTACAGAGATCAAGAAACTATACATGGAAATAAAAGATAATAGGAACCCAGTCAGAGGGACTATGCATAAAGTAGAGGAAAAATCATTTAAAAAATGGTTCTTATCTTTGACCCATTCTTCCTGATTACTTTCCCCAAGGTACTTGACTTCTATTACTCAGTCTGGTCATGGTTGGCTTCTGATTTCTTTCATCCAGTCTCTTTATGGCTCTGTTTCCAACTTCTATTGTTAAGAATCTCCTTGCAAATCCAATTTACTGTCTTCTAATTCAGGAACTGCTTATATAGGATGAGAAGTAGACATCTCCTGACCCTATTATTTTTTTCTTTATGTTATTTTATGTTAAAATTTATAGTACTATTTAACTTTTAAAAAGTTGAATTTTGAATGACCACTTTTCTCTATTTCTCTTTCTGTCATTAGCAGCCTATTTCTAGCTTTTTCAGAAACAATTCCAAATTGTTTTACATAATGGATGAACTAGCTCACAACTACACATATGGTATATCAGTTTACCTGTGGGTTTTTTTTTATATATACTCCTTCCAAAATTAGTAATTTTCCTTTTCCTGTCAACTTTGTCAATTTCTTGAGGATGAAAAAAAATCTTAGAGTTGTTTTAATTTGCATATCTCTACTTATTGCCAATATAGAGCAGTTTATTAAAGGTTGATAACTTAAATTTCTTCTTCTGAAACTTGCTTATTCATGTCTTTTGACCACTTATTGAGGAAAGACTTTTATTCTCATGAATTTAAATGAATTCCCTATATATCCTAGAAATGAGAAATTTGATGCAAATATTTTCCCTACTTATCTACTTTTATTTTATTAGTATTATTTGACATGCTACTAAAGTAATATAATCAGTTCTTCATTGTCCTGTTAACTTCTTACAAAATAAGCTATTTTCTTTTCATTCTCTACCTCTCTCTCCTCTTTCCTATATTTTCTTACTATATCTCTTTGTCTCCTTTTGTTCTTTTCTCCATCTTTATATTGTTTCATCTTTCTCCAATAGCTAAATATCTTTTTTCCTTTTATTAATTTACTTTTTCTATACTTTTCTTTCTATTTATTCTTTTTTAACTCACATTTTCTAACACTATTTTCCTTATACTTTGCTGTCACAATATTCATTTATCTTTTTTGTTCCATTATTTTATCTTAAAGTTTATATTTCTCTTTAATTAAAAAAGACAGGTGAATTGAATGACCACATTTCTCTTTCTGTCTCTAATAACATTTTTCTAATGACTCATAATTATATGGAGATGGTCCTGGATTCTTAAAGACTATACTAGTAAGATAAAATGATGGCAGGCCCTCCTAAACTGGAAAGAGTTCAAGAAATGTTACAATGATAAATTACCATCCAAGGATTATTATGACCAAAATTAGAAAAGTTTATTACCAGAAGGATAGCCATAAATAATGAGTCTTTTATCTATAGAGACTCATAAAAATGTTTGGTCATATGTTGACTGTTTTACTTCTACCATGAGATCAACAATATTTACATCCATGAAATCAGAAAATTTTCCTTGTTTTGTAGTAGTAGTGATAGCCTATAGCATTTTGGGTAAAATTTCAAATTGCTTTTCAGAATGAGTAGACAAAAATCACTACTATTTAGAGAAATGCAAATTAAAACAACTCTGAGGTACATACCTCACATATATCAAATTGACTAATATGAGAAAAAAGGAAAATGATAAATGTTGGAGGGGGTGAGGGAAGATTGTAACACTAATATGCTCTTGGTGCAACTATGAACAGATCCAAAACAATCTAGAGAACAATTTGAAACCATGCCCAAAGGGCCATAAAATCAGTCATACCTTTTGACTCAGCATTAATATTATTGGTTTGTATCCCAAAGAGATAAAAGAAAGGGGGAAAGAACCTATTTGCCAAAGATATTTATAGCAGCTTTTTCTGTGGTATAAAGAACTAAAAACTGAAGGGGTTCCCATCAACTAAGGAATGTCTGCCCAAGTCCTGTTATATGATTTTAATGGAATATTATTGTGTCATAAGAACATAAAAAATGGGATAATCATAAAAAACCTGGAGTTATAAAATGCTTCAAAATTAAGTTATCAGAACTAGGAGAATATTATACACAGTAACACCAATAATGTATGATGATCAACTCTGAATAAAAACTATTATCAGCACCACAAGAATCTAGAAAACTCCAAGAAGAGTCTAATGATGAAAAGAGCCATCCACTATCAGAGAAGGAACTGACAGAGTCTGAATGAAGATGGAAACATGCCATTTTTCACTCCATCTCCTACATGATATTTTTCCTTATATGTTAAATGCATCTTCTTTCATAACATGGGGAACATGGAATTTTGTCTTACATGATAGCACTTGTATAACATACATGATATTGCCTTCCATCTTGGAAAAGGAGGAAGAATGGAAGGGAGAAAGATAATATGAATCATAAAATGTCAGAAATTGATTATTAAACATTGTATTATAAGTAAAATAAAAATAATAACTCGATCACCTAACTGCTCCAACAGTACATTAACATATTTATTTTCCCAGTCTCTGGAGTATTTTTTTTTAATCTTTTGTCATCTGATGGTTATGAGGTAGCTCCTCAAAGTTGTTTTAATTTGCCCATGGATAATTATAAGAAATGTAGAGCATTTCCATGGCTACTTGTATTTCTTCCCCTGAAAATTATTTAGTTATATCATTTTACTATTTAAGAATGGGGAAATATTTTTATTCTTATAAATATGCCTTAGCTCTTTAGAGATCATAGAAGTGAGACCTTTATTAGAGAAAATGTTTTTCTTCATTTGCCTGCTTTCCTTCTAATTCTAGTTGCATTGGTTTTCTTGATGGAAAACTTTAAAATTTTAGAACATCAAAATTATGTATTTTAGGCCACATGATCTTTGCCTTTTCTTTAATCATGGAATCATTTTCCTAACCATAAATCTAACAGGTAGTTTCTTCCTGGCTTCTATAATTTGATCATGATACCATCCTGTATTTCTGGGGAAAAAATATAAATAAAAATATAGTTTAAAACCTGATACTTCAGTGCAAAGATAGGTATAGAGAAAGATAATCGTGTTTTGGAAAAATATGCTACAGGATTACAAAAAAAGAGACTGAATAAAAATGTACACAGAAGCTTTATGTTTATACAGTATGGCTATTTTCTTCAGGAAAAACATCAATAAAAGTCATGTAGTTATTTGGAAATTGTTTTTTGTTTGTTTATGGAATTTTTTTCAAAATATGCCATGTGTTTGTCAATTTTATTCTTCCTTATAGATTTCTATTTTTATCTTTATTCTAACAAATTATAGATCTAAGATGACTAGAATGATTTTCTTATCAGTAGCACATTAATTTTAGTCCGAAGAAATTTTTGTGTGGTCATTTTTCAGTTATTTACATTTCTTCATGACCCAATTTAGTGTTTTATTGGCAAAAATAATGGACTTATTTACCATTTTCTTCTCTATGTCATTTTACAGATGAGGAAACTGACGTAAACAGAATTAAATGATATGCCTAGGGTCATATGGCTACCAAGTATTTTAGATCAGATTTGAACTCAGGAAGATGATTCTTCCTGGCTCTAAGCCTAGCATTCTATATGCATCACCTAGTTGTCTGTAGTCTACTCAAATATAATCCATTTAGTTTCTATATATTTTTGTGCTCCTTTCTCATATCCAGTGCCTTCAGATATATATGTAGGTTCTGAATAATCCAGTGATGGGCAAACTTTTTAAAGAAGGGGCCAAAAGGAAAGGAAATGCTCATCTGTCAGTCTGTTTCTAAGGCAACTCTTTCAAAGTTTCATTGTATTGTATCCTACTCATTGTTTTTCTCAGACAAGGAATAAAGTCATGCAGCTGGATAGAACGTTTCAGGGTGTTCCATTTGGCCCACAGGCTGAAGTTTTCCCATCCCTGGAATCTATAAGCTTTTTCTCTCTCTCCTTTTTTTGTCATCTGGCACTACCTTTTCATTTAATATATCACTGTCTTTCACTCTACATATCTTTGCCCTGAAGTCCATCAGATATTAAACTATTTATTGATTTGTATATTTCTCCCACAAATACTAATCTTATTATCCTGGTGATGGCATATGTCTGTTAGGCATGGAATACTTTAGTATTTGAAAGATAATATTGAGGATTGCTTAAAGGTAATGGAGAAGTATATGTATGGGGGTTGTGAGAAGTCTTTAAGTAGCATTAACATACCTATAGAAATATTAGGGAGAATCTCCATAAAGGGTATGATCATATAATTTATCCATCATTTCTAGGTTTATAACTGGGAGTGGGATGACTGTTTTAATGGAGTTTCCTTCTATATGAAGGTTAGACTATATTAAAGATCTCTATAACTTTTAAATCCTATAATATTTTGGGGGAAGGAGGGTTTAGAAATGTCAGAAAACAGCAATAAGCAAAGGAAAAACTCACATTTCTTTATTATCTCCTAAGAATCAAGAGAAAAGCATATAGTAAGATGGAAGAACTCCTATGGTATATTTATTTATGGGAAGACAGGAAAGAGTGATATAGAATGATTTGCAATGAAAAGGTTGTTATTCACAACTTGCAATCTATGTTTCCAAAAGGAAAATTTACAGAAATGACATTACATATCCATTATAAAATTGGGACAATGTGTTCTGTTATTTTCAATATAAGATTTGTGAGTTCTTTGTTATAAGGAATTGCTATAAGAAACTTTCTCTTGTAATGAAAATCATCATCTGTTGTGGTCATAGAGAGCTATCTGGGGCATAAAGAAATTAAAAGACTTGTTCACAATCAGATAGCCTATATGAATTTAAAGTGGAACTTTAATCCATGTGTTCCTGATTTTGAAGATATTCTATTCATTTATAGGGCTGCTGTTACTATTTATTGTAACCCCCACCCCTGTATGTAATGGACTCACAAATGACATAGCTATTCCAATATCTAGATTCAGATCCATACTTTGTAACACAATAAAAAAAATAAAAATAATCCTTCTTAAAACATTTATGCTGTCAAGAAAGTAGTTCCTTTTTCACTAAGATTCATGGCATTTGGTGTAGCTTATTTGAAGCTTGATTGTCATTGAACATTATCCAAATAGCCTGGCATCAGGCAGCTGTGTCATAAAAAACTGGGTTGTTTCTAACTGTGTCTGTCTCCCTCAGTAGCAACAATAATCACTTTCTAGCTATAATCATATTTTTAAAAATCTCATTTCTTTGTCACATGGAAAGTGTTTGGTTTTTATCTTGTCTTGAACTCTACACCACATAATGTCTACAATCACAGGTCCTTTCATCTTGCCACACCCAATCCTTGCAATATCCAGAAGCAAAGAGCAGTTCTGTTTTTCTTTCATAAGGGCATCCTATTTGCTCTTCTAAGAAAATATGTGTGTAATGCTCAAGAAAATTAAAATATGTTCACTGTTAACACTATGAAAAGTTAAGGCATGAAAAGATGTTCTGTTGATCTAATTGGTCTTCTCTGAGATTCTCATATAAGCTAACATCACATATTTCAGAAAGTTTTTCATTATCTTTGGAGACATGATAATACGAGGGTAATGTATCATAGTTTTCTAATAAATCTTAAATTTGCCAGCCCAGCAGAATTTCAATAAAGGTTCCTTCTAAAACATGGCTAGCAGCACTGTATAAAATATCTCCTTCACATGTTTTTTGTAGTTAATCACCATCAGACATGACACCTACTACAAATGATATTCCCATTGAAAATAATAATGAGCTACCTAGTTCACATCATGTACACAGTCCAAAGGTTTATTACACAGATGCTTTGTTGTAATAATAACAGAGATCCTGAATGGAAACATGATTTGCTTGGATTTGTCAAGGATTCCACTCATGTTTTAAAGCATAAGCCAAAGGAGTGAATCACTTTATACTTGGAGATTTGAAAATGTTTTTCAAAACCTGAACTTCTTGCTATTTTAAGTAGTTATTCCAGCAACTAATGAGCAATATAAAATCATAAACTGATATATATGCTGTTTTATATCACATTACAATTGACTGATTACTTCTAATATATATTTGAAAATCAGAATAATAATTAATGGGCTGATAAACAAAGCAAATCTATCTATCTGCATGTACATATAAAAAGGAGACATTTATTAATCAAGGGAGAAGCATGTTACCATAAAAAGTGAGCTGTATTTGGACATCAGAAATTTGGGGTTAAAATCAAAGATTTCCCATGCTCTATTTTCATAATTTTGGGTGCCTCACTTGTTTTCTCATTAATAAAAATGATGAAGTTAAATTAAATAACCTCTGCTCTCTAAATAAAAATCCTATAAAATTAAGAAAAATAAACAATTAGATAATGCTGGGGGAATCTAAAAAAGAGTTTATCTGTCATAGATTTGACAAATTCCTTTTCAGATCTTATTTATTTTTTTGTTTGTTTCTTTCTATGCCTTTCATATATCTGTTTCTTTTTTTGTCTCCTTTTTGCTATTATCATTTTCTAAACATTTTAGGGGTGACAGAGAAAAGGGAAAGGGAAAAGGAGAGACAAATAACCCCCATTTGTGTCTGAACAATATGCATAGGTATGTGAATACCCCTAATACTGATTATATTTTTTCACATACTTAATCAAACACAAATTTCAGTTTGAGGACCCTATGTTCTTAAAGACTATGCTAGTAAAAAATAGATGAGATACATGCTATCTACTTGGAAAGACTTCTGGGATGGATGCAGGGACATGAAATTTCCTAAGAAAATTAGGGTAAAGTGCATAGATTATCCCTAAAAGATTGAAAGTATCCATTCATTCAGCCATTCATCCATCCATCCATCTATATGTGTGTATGTGTGTACTTTCGTGTATACAAACACACACATATTTATATTTAGTTTGTTTTAGTTTTAGATTTGTCTGGGCCAGCCTTTGAAATACTCTGAGGTGCAGACACACTGTTCTTGACATCAGTGAAGATAGTGTCTCCATGAATCAAATCACTAATCTTTTGAAATATTTAAATTTATAAAGGCATATTTATCACAATCACAAAATATATGCATGTTGAGATGAGAGCAGATGGTAAAAATGAAGACAGAATATGTGTTTGCAGAAGAGTAGGATTAGAACTCAGTACAAAAAAATCAGTCTTTTTTTTAATAATATTTTATTTTTAGAAAAATTTTCTATGGTTACATAATTCATGTTTTTTCTTTAAAATTCACTCCCTCAACACCCCCCCTCATCATTGGAGCAATTCCACTGGTTTTAACATGTGTGGTCAGTCAAGACTTATTTACATATTATTGATAGTTACATTAGTATGGCCTTTTCAGATCTACATCCCCAATCATGTCCTCATCAACCCAAGTGTTCAAGCAGTTGTTTTTCTTCTGTGTTTCCACCCCTGTAGTTCTTCCTCTGAATGTGGGTAGCATTCTTTTCCCTAAATCCCTCAGAATTGTCTTGAGTTATTGCATTGCTGCTAGTACAGGCATCCATTACATTCAATTTTACCACAGTGTATCAGTCTCTGTGTACAATGTTCTTCTGGCTCTGCTCCTTTCACTCTGCATCAATTCCTGGAGATCTTTCCAGTTCACATGGAATTCCTCCAGTTTATTATTCCTTTGAGCACAATAGTATTCCATCACCAACATATACCACAATTTGTTCAGCCATTCCCCAATTGAAGGGCATACCCTTGATTTCCAGGTTTTTGCCACCACAAAAAGCTCAGCTATTAATATTTTTGTACAAGTCTGTTTATCTATGATCTATTTGGGGTTCAAATTCAGCAATGGTATGGCTGGATCAAAGAGCAGGCATTCTTTTATCTCTCTTTGGGCATAGTTCCAAATTGCCATTCAGATTAGTTGGATAAGTTCACAACTCCACCAGCAGTGAATTAAAGTCCCAATTTTGCCACATCCCGTCCAACATTCATTACTTTCCTCTGCTATCAGGTGTGAGGTGGTACCGCAGAGTTGTTTTCATTTGCATTTCTCTAATTACTAAAGATTTAGAACACTTTCTCATGGGCTTATTGATACTTTTGATTTCTTTATCTGAAAATTGCCTATTCAAGTCCCTTGCCCATTTATCAATTGGGATATGGCTTGATTTTTTTATACAATTGATTTAGCTCCTTGTATATTTGAGTAATTAGACCTTTGTCAGAATTTTTCCTTATAAAAGTTTTTTCCCAGTTTGTTGTTTCCCTTCTGATTTTAGTTGCATTGTTTTTCTTTGTACAAAAACTTTTTAATTTAATATAATCAAAATTATTTATTTTATATTATGCAATTTTCTCTATCTCTTGTTTTGTTTTAAAATCTTTCTTTTCCCAGAGATCTGACAAGTATACTATTCTGTGTTCACCTAATTAACTTACAGTTTCCTTCTTTATATTCAAGTCTTTCACCCATTCTGAATTGATCTTCCTACAGGGTGGGAGATGTTGATATAAACCTAATCTCTCCCATATTGTTTTTCAATTTTCCCAGCAGTTTTTGCCAAATAGTGGATTTTGTCCCAAAAGTTGGGCTCTTTGGGTTTATCATACACTGCTTTGCTGATGTCACCTACCCCAAGTCTATTCCACTGATCCTCCCTTCTATCTTAGTACCATATTGTTTTGATGACCTCTGCTTTATAGTATAGCTTAATATCTGGTACTGCTAAGCCACCTTCCTCATGTTTTTTTTTTCATCATTTCCCTTGATATTCTTGATCTTTTCTTCTTCCAATTGAACTTTGTTATAGTTTTTCCAAATTCAGTAAAAAAGGTTTTTGGTAGTTAAATAGGTATGGCACTAAATAAGTACATCGATTTGGGTAGAATGATCATTTTTATTATGTTAGATCATCCTACCCATGAGCACTCAATATTTTTCAAATTGTTTAGATCTAGTTTTACTTGTTTGGAAAGTGTTTTGTACTCATGTTCATATAATTCCTGTGTTTGGTAGATAGATTCCTAAGTATTTTATACTGTCTAGGGTGATTTTAAATGGTGTTTCTCTTTCTACCTCTTGCTGTTCTGATGTGTTGGAAATATATAGAAATGGTGATGGTTTATATGCATTTATTTTGTATCCTGCAACTTTGCTAAAGTTGTTGATTATTTCTACTAGCTTTTTATTTGATTCTCTAGGATTTTTTAAGTATAACATCATATCATCTGCAAAGAGTGATAGCTTAGTCTCCTCACTGCCAATTTTAATACCTTCAATTACTTTTTCTTCTCTAATTGCTACTGCTAGTATTTCTAGTATAATGTTAAATAATAGAGGTGATAACTGGCATCACCCTTGTTTCACACCTGATCTTATTGGAAAGGCTTCTAATTTATTCCCATTGCATATTATGCTCATTGATGGTTTAAGATTTATACTGTTTATTATTTTTAGGAAAGGTTCTTCTCTTCCTATACTTTCTAGTGTTTTCAGTAAGAATGGGTATTATATTTTGTCAAAGGCTTTGTCAGCATCTATTCAAATAATCATGTGGTTTTTGTTGGTTTGCTTGTTGATATGGTCAATTATGTGGATGGTTTTCCTAATGTTGAACCAACATTACATTCCTGGTATAAATCCCACCTGATCATGGTGGATGATCCTCTTGATCACTTGCTGGAGTCTTTTTGCTAGTATTGTATTTAAGCTTTTTGCATCTATGTTCATTAAGGAGATTGGTCTGTAATTTTCTTTCTCTGTTTTTGATCTACCTGGCTTTGGAATCAGTACCATATTTGTGTCATAAAAGGAGTTTGGTAAGACTCCTTCTTTACTTGTTATATCAAGTAATTTGTATAGTATTGGGGTTAATTGTTCTTTGATTGTTTGATATAATTCACCTATGAATCCATTAGGCCCTGGTGATTTTTTCTTAGGGAGTTCTTTAATGTCCTGTTCAATTTCTTTTTCTGATATTGGATTATTTAAGTATTCTATTTCTTCTGTTGTTTATCTAGGCAATTTATATTTTTGCAAATATTCATCCATATCACCTAGATTGCTAAATTTATTGCCATATAATTGGGCAAAATAGTTTTTAATGATTGCCTTAATTTCCTCTTCATTAGAGGTGAGGTCTCCCTTTCATTTTTGATACTATTAATTTGTTTTTCTTCTTTCCTTTCTTAAATTAGATTAACCAGTACTTTGTCTATTTTATCTGTTTTTTCCAAAATACCAGCTTCTAGTATTATTTATTAATTCAATAGTTCTTTTATTTTCACTTTGATTTTTAGTATTTCTAATTTAGTTTTCATATGAGGATTTTTAATTTGTTCATTTTCTAGGTTTTTAAGTTGCATACCCAATTCATTAACCTCTGCCCTCCCTAATTTGTTAATATATGCACTTAGTGATATAAATTTTCCCCTTAGAACTGCTTTGGCTGCATCCCATAAGTTTGGGTAAGATGTCTCATCATTGTCATTGTCTTCAATGAAATTATTAATTGTTTCTGTGATTTTTTTCTTTCACTAAATTATTTTGGAGAATCATATTATTTAATTTCCAATGAGTTTTTGGTTTGCCTCTCCATGTATTCTTACTTTTAACTCTTTTTAATGCATTATGATCTGAGAACGTTACATTTATTATTTCTGTTCTTTTTCATTTGTTTGCCATGTTTCTGTGCCCTATTACATGGTCTATCTTTGTGAATGTTCAATGTGCTGCTGAAAAGAAGGTATATTTCTTTTTGTTTCTATTTTTCCTCTATATATCTATTAACTCTAATTTTTCTAGAGTGTCATTCACCTCTCTTATCTCTTTCTTATTTATTTTTTGGTTTGATTTGATTTATCTAGATCTGATAGGGGAAGGTTGAGGTCCCCCACTAGTATGGTTTTGCTATCTATTTCCTCCTTGAGTTCCAGTAGCTTCTCCTTTAGAAATTCGGAAGCTATACCTTTTGGTGCATACATATTGAGTACTGATATTTCTTCATTGTTTATACTGCCTTTTATTAGGATGTAGTTACCTTCCCTATCTCTTTTAACCTTATGTATTTTTACTTTAGCTCTTTCAGAGATGATGATAGCCACCCCTGCTTTCTTTTTCTCATTTGAAGCCCAAAAGATTTTACTCCCGCCTCTCATTTTTACTCTGTGTATTTCTGTCTGTCTCATATATTTTCTTTTAGACAACATATTGTTGGGTTTTGGTTTCTAATCCACTTTGCTATTTGCTTCTGTTTTATGGGTGAGTTCATCCCATTCACATTCAGAGTTATAATTATCAACTGTGGATTACCAGACATTTTGATTCTCAATCCTAGTCCTGTCCTTTCTTCTTTCACTGTATCCTTCTATATCAGTGATTTTTAAATCAGTTCCTATAATCCCTTCCCTTGTTGTACTTCCCTTTTTCCCTGCTCCCTTCTTATTCCCTTCTTATTGTTCTTTAAAGCCACATGGCTCTCCCTGCCAAGCCCTGTCCCTCCCTAGTATTGCTTCCCTTCCCACCAGTCAAATTGTTTCCCTTCTACTTCTCTATAGGCATGAATCAAATTTCTGCCCCTATAGATGTGATTGTTCTTCTCTAAGTTGATTTCAATGCACTTAAGTATTGAATATTCTCTCTCTAAACTCTTTACCCTTCCACTGTATTGTTATTTTTCCCTGTTGATCCCACACACTTCTTTATGGAATATACATTTATTCCTTTTTGTTTGCTTTCCTATTTTTCTTATTATTATCTTCTTCCCCCTCAGTTTTGTATATATTTATACCTACATACATATATATATATATATGTTTATATATCTCTTGACATTTCATCCTATACAGTTTGTCCCTGTTTCCTCTATGTAAACTTCTTCTAGTTATCCTCTTGGTAATAATAATTTTTAATATTTGCCAATACCTTCTTTTCTTCTTGGGATATAAATTGATTGAACTTGTTGTGTCCCTTAAAAAAATAATTTTTTCTCCTGCCCCCATTCTCTTAATTACCTTATATTGATTCCTTTTAGTTCTGGGTTTGGGCAGCAAACTCTCTGTTTAAGTCCAGTTTTTTTCTTGATGAATGTTTGAAGTCCTCAATTTTATTAAATGACCATACTTTCCCCTGCAATAATATAGTTAGTCTTGTGGATAGTTGATGATTGGTTGTAGACACAGTTCTCTTGCTTTCCGGAATATTGTGCTCCATGCCTTCCTGTCCTTCTGTGTAGATGCAGCCAGATCCTGTGTTATCCTAACTGTGGTTCCCTGATATCTGAATGACTTCTTTTTAGTAGCTTGTAATATTTTTTCCTTGGTCTGGTAGTTTTTGAATTTGGCTATAATATTCCTGGAAGTTGTCAGTTGTGGATTAAATGTAGGAGGTGATCTGTGGATCCTGTTGATTTCAACTTTTCCCTCTTATTCAAGAATTTCCGGGCAATTTTCTCTGATAATTTCTTATAAAATGCTATCTAAACTTTTTCTTTTATCATGATGTTCTGATAAACCAATAATTCTTAAGGTGTCTCTTCTAGCTCTGTTCTCCAAATCTTTGGTTGAATCTATGAGGTGTTTCATATTCTCCTCAAATTTTTCCTTTTTTTAATTTTGTTTAATATATTCTTGCTGCCTTGTGAAGTCATTTGCTTCTAGTTGTTGAGTTCTTTTTTTTTAAGACTGAATTTCATCCCTGGCTTTTTGGTCATCCTTCTCTTTTTGGTCTGATTTTTTTTGGAGATCATCTTTTGCCTTCTTTGCTTCATTTTCAACCTGGCCAGTTCTGGCTTTTAATACTTTATTTTCTTGTTTTAGCTCATGTATTTCCTTTTTCAAATTGTCTTCAGCCTCTCTTGATTGCTTTTTGAGTTCCTGAAGTTCTTGAGTTAATTCAGTTTTAAATTCTTGAGTTAATTTAATTTTGAGATCTTCTGAAGCCCGTGTCCCATTCATTGGAACTACTTCCTCTTTTTCTATTTCTGTTTCATTTGCTCTCTTTTCACTTCCTTGAAAGAAGCTGTCAATTGTCATTTCTTTTCTCTTTTTCTGTTGCTTACTCATGTTTTTTCCCTTCTTTGTTCTTCTAGTTTGAGCAGATGTATTTAATGATCTTTGATGAAAGATTCAGCTGGTAATGGAGGTTTACAGTTACTTTCTCTGCCCTCTGTAGATGTCTTGTCTGTTCACTTGTTGGTATTAATCCTTTATTGATTGGTTTAATCTTACTCCTTTATCTGCCCTGAGGCTAAAACCTTGAGGGGAGGGAAAAACAAATAAACAGAAAAAAAAGTTGGGGTGACAAGAAGGATTGTTTTTCCCTGAACTGAGCTCTGCAGCCGTGGGATCCCCCTGCACTATCTGCTATGTTCTTGAAGCCCTGTATTCTCTATCTCAATATGAGGAAGCCATGCTGTCTGTGGTCTGGGGTTTAGCTCTCTCTAAGCCACCATCTTCCAAGCATTTTTGCTGTGTTTCTTTGGTTTTCTCCTCCAGTCACCTCTGCAGTGTCTGTGTTTGACTCTCTGGGTCAGATGCCGGCAAGGCTCTCTCACTCTACTGTTGGGCCCATGGGCCCTGATATTTCCAAGGCTATTGGAGACTCCACACAGCATGTGGGGAAGGGGTCCTTGGATCCTGGGATTCCCATCTATGCCCTCAGACCCGACAGTTCAGATATCGAAGCCTTTTTCTTGGTGTACCTCTTTAGTTATGCTGCAGTAGGGTTCCCCCTGCTCTGTCCCATTATTAGATTTGGTCCTCTTTCTTCTCGGAGCACATTGCATTCTATCTCGGTGTGTAAGGGTGCAGAGGTTTTAAGATTCACTCTGTCTGTGCCATCATCTTCCTGGAACTCCAAACATATCAGTCTTGATAGACATCAAGTGTCATTTTCCACAGGTCTTTCCCATTTCTTTCCACAGTTTTGCTATGGTTCATATAAACTTACACTAAGTTCTCAAAATAGCAATAACTTTCAAATTTATCCAATTCAACAAACATCTGTAAGCACCTTCTGTGTACTAGGCAATATGCTAAGCACTGAGGATATAATTAATAAAAAGAAAGACAATCCTTTGCCATGAGGGAATTTGTAGTCTAGTGAGTAGAAGCAACACAGATAAGGAGGCAAGAAAGGAGAGGGATCATAATAGAGCACTCAGTGCTATAACATGTTGTTCTGTGGAGTTGAAACTAAGCAAAAGAGAAGATCAAATGTGTAATGAGCTGAATCCAGTTACTGCTCTTTATAAATGAAGATATTAGAAGAATCTTGGTACTTCACCTTGCAATCTTCCTATCATAGAGGAGAGGAGGCTGAGCAATTTAGTTTCAATAAAGGCTTGAATTAGCAATATGGTGATGAGATTAAAAGTAACTTTAGCCCAGGAGGAACATATTTTTCCATGATGTTGAAATCAGGCAGAGAAGCAGATGGTAAGTGGAAAGCGAAGAGCTCTTAAAACTGGACCTGTCTTTGTAAAACTTTTAAAGGCAAAAATCATACGTACAATTCAAGGAATCATTAGAAATAATAACAAGAATTTTATTGAATTCAATAGGCATTTAAGCAGGAAATATATATTAGATACTTTACTGGATTTTAAGGGTAAAAAGACTTGCAAGGGCTTGTGCACACGCACACACACACACACACACAAATGAGATAGGCCTTGCCTTCAAGAAATTTATATTCAATTGGATAGAAAATGCATGACTAGAGCATGAAGCATAAATAAAGATAAAAATAATTCTAAATTTTAAAATTATCTAGAAGACACTGAAATAATTGGAAGCCCAATTCACAATTATCATGCATATACCTGAAAGGAAGAAACGTAGAGCAGCATTGGATACCATATAAGGGAATGGGACTGATGAGTATGGTGATAAATGAATGGGGAATGGTGGCCAAGAAAGTGATTTTTAGTCTATAGAGTTTATGACACAGAACCACAGAGATTCTTCCATAAGATAGTAGAGTGGCAAGTTATTCAAAGAAGCAACAGCAATTTAGTAATGATGATGTGATTTTCAGTTCTCAAGTAATATGTGAGAAGGGTCATAGGAATTAATTTGGCAGGGCAGACAAGCCCTTAGTTCTCCTGGTGGTCAAAGCAGTGATCCATTGTGCACTGGGATTTGGGCAGAACACAACTACTTAAAATGCTCCTTTTCTTTTCTCTTATTGATATTCCATGCTGTAGAGCTTAACATTTTCTAAAGTTAGGACAATCAATTGCTTGTTTCTTCTATTTAGAACTATGTACACATTTACCTCAACTAATAACCTTTGTGTGAGAATGAAAGATTAAACATTCATTTAATTTAGCTTAGTTTCAGTTTGTTTTCAATTAAAAAGAGAAAATCCTTTCAAGCACAATAGGTTATTTTATATTTGTTTTGCTTCATTTATCAAACAAAATAAAGCTTTCAGGTTTATGGTCATTAATGCTGCTGAAAAGAAATTGTATTAAATAAATGGGTTGCAGTGAGAAAGAAAACAATATAAGAAGTAAAACAATAAATTAATTTGCATGATGTATTTGCCCTCCTTTTGTAATCTAAATTTAGCAACAATGAATATGTTAGATAAAAATCATAGAGAATTAATTTTTAATTGGCTTCATGTAATTGTTAAATGTCGTCTCATTTTTTGCCTTCCCTGCAAAATATCCTAAATTTTCTGTCATGTCATTTCCTTTTCCTCCCCCAAAACAAAGTAGGCCTTTTATCTTTATGGCAACTTTATCTCCTCAATGAAGAAGTTTTACAAGTTATAATCTTAAAAGATTGCCCAGGACATGAAGATGTTAAACTTATTTGATTAGTGTCACACTAACAATTAGAGACAGGACTTGAAACCTAAATCTTCCTAATTCCAAAGCTGGCATTCTATCTATTATTTCAGATTGTCTCTCTTGCTATTTGACCTGTGTTTCAAGATAGGAATATTCTAACATTAAGTCTAAAACATATACCTATTTAAGGAAGAATTTCACTAGCAAATATTACTACGCCCTCGTGAACTTAGGTCAGAAGTCACAGTAAATTATGTGTCCTTTGCAGTCATATGATTAGGCAAATATATAGGAGATAGCAGGGTATTTTGGAAAGATCATTGAGGAGGAGTCAGATTACTCATTTGAAAGGTGATAGCAATGGATTTCTGACAACATATTGTGACTTGGATACAAACTTCCCTTCAATGTGAACTTGAGCAAGTCTCCACCCACTGTATCAGTTACCCCATCTGTAAAGTTTAGAGATCTATAAAGGAGAATGATGGGAGCAACAGACATGGACTTCTTTTCCAACTCTAGTTATTATAAAGTCCTGGCTTTGCTACATTCCTGGTATGTTACCATGGACAAGTGTCCCATGCTTTCTGAGGCTCTGTGTCCTATCCCTGAAAAAAAGTGCATATCTCAGGAGTGATGAATAAAGCATAGTGTAAAATATAAAATAATATAAATTAGGAAATATATTTTAAAAAGGGAGATTCTAACAATAAAAAAGCAGTCCATTTTATAACTAAGCCAAATACATTCTCTAATTCCTTTTCCATACTTAAAAATGGATATCTCATTTGGGTCTCCAGTCTGTCACCTTTCTGTCTGGAAGTGGGTACCATATTCCAACTTGGGTCCTCTGGAGTTGTGGTTTATTATAACACCAATCAGCTTTTTTTCAGAGTTGCCTTTTTCTTTGTAGTATTTTCATCACAAAAATAGTTCTGGTTCTACTCACCTAATTCTGCATGTTTCCTCTGAAACCACATTTTTCAACATTTATTATGATGCAGTAATATGACCTTTGAGGTGCATGCTTCATTTGACTATGCATACATATCACGAGAATTTTCTTTGTTGTGGTGGTTATTAAATTGGAAAAGGAATGGGACCTGAATTCAAATTTAACCTTAGACTCTAAGCTAGCTCTATGATTTTAGATCAATCTTGTCTACCTCATTTTCTTTGAATGAATGATGGTGATGATAATGGCACCTACATCATGGAATTTTTGTGAGGATCAGTTGAGATATTTTAAAATATTAACAGTGCATAAATACCTTGGAAATATTTTTACTTTGTTGCAGACCAGTGTAATAAAACAAGTATTACAATAGAATGAGTCACATTAATTTTGGGGTTTCTAGTGCATATAAAAGATATTTATACTATATAGTAATATATAAAGTATACAATAGTGTTATGTCAAAAATGTAGACACTTTAATTTAAAAACATTTTTAGATCACTAAAAAATGGTGACCATTATCTCAGCCTTCAGCAGGTCATAAATTTTTTGATGGAGGTTTTGCCTTGATGTTGATGACTGCTAACTAATCAAGGTGGTGGTTGCTGAAGATTGGTATGGAATTTCTTAAAATAAGACAGCAATGATGTTTGCTTGACTGTTCCTTTGACTTAAACACTTAGAGGCCATTGTAGGGTTATCAATTGACCTATTTTCAATAATAGAAGGATAACCAGTTGGTGAATCAGCCACAACACAAATAACATTTCTGTATTAAGTTTCCTATATTATACAGATATATTTATATCATCCCAAAACAATTATAGTAATAACATCAAAGATCACTTATAAAAGGTCATCACAGCAGATATAATAATAATACAATTTCTGAGAATTATGAGAATGTGACAGATATATAATGTAAGCACATGCTTTTGAAAAAATGGCATCAATATAATTGGCAATGCAAGGATGCTAGAAACATACAAAAGAAAGAAGAATGAAGGAAGAAAGAAAGGAAGAAAGAAAAGAAAAGAAAAAAAGGAAGGAAGGAAAGAAGGAACCAATCAAGGAAGAAGAAAAAACAATATCTGCTTAGTACAAAAAGGCAAAGCTTAACAAAAGAGACATGCCTTCATACACAAGGAGACAATAGTGAAGACAGAAACTGTGTAGAGGTAACTGTGAAGAGACAGAGAGGTGACTTTATGGACAGAATCTAGCTACATCCTGCCTATAGGTGAATCAAATTTTTTTTGTGTGAAACTACATTACAGTATGGGAAGGTATATGAAGTATGGTTGGGAAGAAAGGAAATAGAGATAAGTGTGTGCTGTTCTGAAGTCAAGTCAAAGGCTAGAAAGGAGGGAAGCCTTCTTTGCTCTCAGGAACAGAAGATCTCTCAGAGACACTGAAGAGAAGAGTAGAAAGATTAAAAAAGGGACTAGAGGAAGGAAGGAAGGAAAGAAGACTTAATTTGGGGGATGGGAAGAGGTTTCATTGTTGAATGCTTTAATGGATATTGAATTATAGCTGGTGAAAGGAGAAGAGAACCTTACACTAGCTGAAGTCTAGGAGATTTACTTCCTAAACTTTGAGGGGGAAGTTGGGACATCTAGGGGCAGCTGGCACCTAGAAGAATCAATGAGCCTATATAAAAGTGATGTCAAGGCAAATGCATGTGGGAGGGATAATCAGGGAAGGGGTAAAAATCAGTGATGGGGTGAGTAAAAAGGGGCATGATAGAAAAGGGGTCCTATCATGATTCAGTGTCCTCTTTGACATCTGCAATAATTGATATTTTTCTGGAAATATGGTACAATAGAAACAAACCTCTAGGACAAGACCTTCAAAGAAGTGTCAAAAAAGTACCTAGAAGGTACAAACTATAATGGAAACCATGGAATCAAGAGAAAAGAGAGAGAGATAGAGAGAGACAAATGAATTACAGGGGACACAATCAGATAATGAACATTTAGATTAGATTAAAGAAGAGGTTGGATAATGCAGAGAGTAAAAAAAAAATCTTTTTAGAAAGAGATACAAAAACAAAATAAAAAATAATGAACCTTATTAGGTGAAAAGTAAAAAAAATAGAAGGGGGAATTTACTTGACTGAGAGGGGGGTAAATGAGAGAGAAGTAAATATGTTTGTGTATATATATTACATATATTAAACACATATCTATATATCTATTCTTATATATGTATATATGTAAAGAAGAGAAACTGAAACTAATAAACAAAATCCTGGATTCTAATGAATAGAAGGAAGAAATCAGGAGGAAGGGGATGATAGCTAGTGTGAATAGGGACACCTTAAACAATTAAATAAATTAATTCAAAGAACATAATACCTTGGTCGGAGGATTGAAAATAATAACTTGAAAAGAACCAATATTTGAGACAAATGTAGGCACATATTAACCTAATTCAAAACTTTGTAGTGAATGGACTAAATAATCCAACAAAGGAAAGAAAGAGAGAAAGGAAGAAAGAAAGAAAGAAAGAAAGAAAGAGAGAAAGAAAGAAAGAAAGAAAGAAAGAAAGAAAGAGAAAAAAGAAAAAGCAAGAAAG